>NC_137805.1:8154422-8310201 GCF_963383645.1 Muscardinus avellanarius | reverse complement strand
CTGATGATTTTACATGTCGCTCTAGAAAAAAATTAGAAGAGTTAAGAGAAAATTGGATCAATATAGATTAAAAATGATGAAGACAAAGACAACATTATTAGCAGTGGAGACAAGGAGATGTGGGCATACTTAGGATATACCTTGGGGAAAGAGTCAGTAGTACTTTTTGATAGACTGGATAAGAAGTAGAAGTTGAGGTGAACAGAGTAATCAAAAAATAGTTCCTTTGGGTTTGACTACTGAGCAGTGGAACCATTTAATGAAATAACAAAGACCTGAGAAAGTGAGGATGAGGAAAAACTTACTAAGACAAATGGCTGTGGTCAAATTTTAGTGGGTAACCTTGAATGCAGGGCAAAACATAAGATTTTATTCATTAAATGGAGTGCACAGGTGTACACTCCACATTCCTACCCACTCACAACCAAGCCAATGCTGGCCTGGAGCATTATCTCCACTGATCTTTCCACAGCAATACCTCATTCTTGCCTTTCACTCATATGTTGCCTCTATAATAGCCACACAAATATTCCGAGATCCATATTTGTTATTTAACTTGATAATCCAATTGCATGATTATAGAATAATATCAAACTCTTCATTGCTTTGAACTTTACTTACAAATTACCTATTGTATATTTCAATTTAATTGTAACATATTATCTCTGTTCTAGGCCAAGTTCCCGTAGGAAACAGCACTCCATTTAGACAATTCAATGGAAGACATCTAGTGGAGAGACTGTCCCCAGACGTGTAGGTGTGTTATGGAAACCAACCAGGAAAGATTAGACATCTACAGACTCTCACCAGTGGAAAGCTGATGTCATCCCTACAACTGGACTGGTGAGCAGCAGATGATGTTACCAGAGCTCAGCAGGAGCTGGAGCCCTAGAAAATGACTACCAGGTGCATGACACAATTATGGAAGGACTCAGCCATTTCCAGACCTGGAAAGCCAAAGCTGACAAGGAGTGGTGAAGAAATGCCTCTGAGCTATTCTCTTTCCATCTCATCTCTAGCAAGGCTTCTCATTGGCCCAATGCAAAAAGGAACAGAAGGACAGGGGAGACAAGTAATGAAATTCAAGTTCTCCAGCTTCCTAGGACACAGAGAGAGCACAGAAGACAGAGAATGAACAGGACATCTATTCCAGGACAAAAGAAAAACAGGCAACATATTCATATTTCTTATTCCCTAGATCTCTACTATCAACAGTGGCCCCACTCTAGCAAACTTACCTCCTGGTATCTTCATTCACTCATTCAACATGGGTTCATTGGCCACACTATTGACCTGTGATAAGTATAAAGAAATTTAAATATAAGAACAAAATTTAATCATAAGGAAGAGATAATAATATATGTGAAAAGACATGACTAGTTAAATATAACTTGGAAGCATTTTCTTGACTCTTGCATTTTGCAGTGAGCCTTCTATAATAAAATATATGTCAGTGTCATCTCCTGGTAATTTGTATACAAACTTTATCATGGATCATGTTTCATCCAATAATTAAAACCTGTAGTTTTGACATTTTAGAGGGTTCAGTGTGAAACCCATCACTCTTGAAAAGTGTATGACAGCAAATAAGATCGCAGATCCTTGAAAACAAATTTTTCCCAGGAACTTGAAAATGTCTTGTTAGCCTATTCTTAAAACTGATTCATTATATTGAGTCAGAATACCATAACAAGCCCTTCTAGACTACTTTAGCTTAGCTCTCTACAGAAAAACCTTCATTAAGCTATGGTTTAAAACTTTGGGTTGAACTGAAGGTCAGTATGAGAAATGGCCAGTTGAAGCGGGCTTCTGCTTATTCTACAAAGTTTTATTGATGACATCTATTATATTCTATGATATCCTTACATAAGCAGCCATATAAATTCCTCTTAGGAGAGTTTCTCTGAAAATAAGATCTCAAGTTTTGTTTCCCTGTTCACCATAATTGCTACAGCAACCTCTTAAATCAGGCCTATAGAACATTGCTTGCCCAAGTAGATTCTTATCATTTGTTGATAATGACCTATTTTGTATCTTTGAAAAACATGTCAACTCCAATTCTTTTTAGAAAGAAATGGACTATAAATTAAGAATTAGAATGAGGAAAATAATATTTTTCACTATTGGATAATTACTTAAATAAAACAGCAATGAGCTGGGCATGGTAAGGCATGATTTTAATTCCAGTATTTGGGAAGCTGAGACAGGAGGATCGCACAGGTTTAAACTAGCCTCAGCTACTTAGTGAGGCTCTCAGCAGCTTGGTGAGACCTTGTTTCCAAACACAGTATAAAAATAGGTCTGGGAGTCTAGCCCGGAGTTTGGAAGCCCCTGGGTTCCATTCCCAGTACCAAAAATAAAATACAATAAAATAGCTATACACTAATTAAATAAAACAAAACTATATGTATATATATTTTCATATGTGTAGAACATATATGCCTATTTGTATATGTGTATCATGTATATATACAAATATATTGCACAATTTATCACAAAGAGAAAAAATAGATAAAAATTATTCATAAAATGAATCACAGGAGTGAAACCATAATATGCCAAAGAAGGCAATTATAGCTTTGTTCATTAGTTTACTAAGTTCACAACCTTTATTAAAATGCTCCTGTGAGCTAGATTATTCAAAGTTGCATTAGGCAATACCTGTCCTCAAGGAGCTTTTAGTCCAGTGTGGTAGAATATACTAGGCAGACATGTAAATGCATTCCAGGAAGATGTTATAAGAGGAAGCAGTCTAGATGTGAATAAGAGTCCAGAGCTGGGAGAACTGGAAAGGCTGTGCCTTCAAGGCACAACGGTAGAGACCAGGAGAATCTAGGGTAGATTCAAAGAACAGCATGAATACCAGTCTGTCTTGCTGAAAGAATTCATTAGAAACTTCCAAGTAGGTCTTTGACTCCAATAAAAAACTATATACCCAGTGCTAATTATATCTTTCTCCAAACTATTTTCTTTTTATTACTTTCCTGCCAGTTTTTGCATAACTGTTGTAATAATTTTTACTACAATCACAGAGTTATTGTTAGATGAGCCTAATTGTTTACTCCTACTGTAGCCACACAATATGAGCTTGAAGCTTGCCATAGTCTAAATGTTTGTGGCTTCCAAAAGTTCATATGTTGAAATCCCAACCCCCAGGAGACAATATGAAGAGGTGGGGCCTTTGGGGAGATGATTAGGTCATGGAACAGAGCTCCCATTCATAGCACTATTATAAAAAGAGACACAGAGGAGTTTAGTGGTCGCTTCTACCATGTGAGAACACAGCAAGAAGATGCCATCTATGAATCAGGAAGTTCTTCAACAGATACTAAATCTATTTTTCTTTGATATAGGACTTTCTAGCCTTCAAAACTGTGAAAAATACATTTCTGTTGTTTTTAGGCCACTTGGTCTATGTTATTTTGTTACAGCAGCTAAACACAGTTCCTTATATTTGAAGATACAGTCGTTTCTATCTCTCCCAGGTGGTCCTGGGCTTATATCTAGTTTGAAACAATCCAATGTAAAGAAGTAATGGTGGCCCAGGTCTGAGCCCAAGTCTCAAGAAAACCTGCATA
Source organism: Muscardinus avellanarius (assembly GCF_963383645.1). Classification (NCBI taxonomy): domain Eukaryota; kingdom Metazoa; phylum Chordata; class Mammalia; order Rodentia; family Gliridae; genus Muscardinus; species Muscardinus avellanarius. The sequence goes on along the minus strand of NC_137805.1, from coordinate 8,306,623 downwards.
TCTATCTTTCTTTCTTTCTTTCTTTCTTTCTTTCTTTCTTTCTTTCTTTCTTTCTTCTTTCTTTTTTTCCTCTGGAATCCAGCTATGCCAAAGAAATAAGTCGAGACTAGCCTGCTAGAGGAGAGAGACCATGAGAAGCAGTGATAACTCATCCCAGCCAAGATCCAAGGGATGGATGTCAAAGAACAGTGACAATCAATAAAGTGACCTCTCACTGGCAGCAGACTTGGCAGCAGATTCATATGAATGAATGAATTAGATCCATCAAGCCTAGCTCAGTTCAGCACAACCACCAAGTTGACCTAAAGACTCAGAAGAAATATTAAGTGGTTGATATTTTATGTTACTAATATGGAGGTATTTTATTTTGCAGCAATAGCTGACAAATTTAGAAAAAATAATCAAGGTATAATTGAAAATTAACATAAAATGCTGAAATAGAGTCAAAAATACCTTACTTCCCAGCTCCATTGCTAATTGACTGGTGAGTTTGAGCAATTCATGTAACCTTTGGTTTTCATATCTATGACTTAGATAAGGGTTTTTCTGATTAAGGATGAAGGACTTAAAGTCATTTTATTTTATTTCCTCCTTAAGACGTACAAAAAAAAGAAAAAGAAAAAGGATAAACAAAGAGGAAAACATTCACTGTATAAAGAAAAGAGAGTACTCAATAGAATACAAGTCGGGCGTGGTAGCGCACACTTGTAATCTCAGCATTCAGGAGGCTGATACTAGAGGATCATGATTCGCAGACAGCCTCAGCTACTTAGTGTGACACAACTTAGTGAGACCCTGTTTCAAAATAAAGAATAAAAAAATAGGGCAGGGGGTGTAGCTTGGAGGTCAAATGCCCCTGGGTTTCAATGCCAGACCCGCAAAAAAAAAAAAAAAAAGGAGAGAGAATTCATAATATGCTTATGCAGAAGTTTGTACACAGGTGTCCACGGCACCATTATGCACAAGAGGCAAAAAATAGAGATAACCAAAACATACAGCCAAAGATAGATGGGTAATGCATGCTATATCACACAGTTGAAGAATATTTGGCAATAAAAATAAAATACTGGTACATGTTACAAGGCAAATGATCCTTGAAATCATTATGCTAAGTGAATGAAACCAATTTTTAAAAAAATACATGATGTGCTCGCTTTGGCAGCACATATACTAAAATTAGAACAATACAGAGAAGATTAGCATGGCTGTTGCGCAAGGATGACACACAAATTGGCGAAACATTCCATATTTTTAACCTCCAAAGTGCAGGAAATTAAAACAAGATTTAACAAGTGGGATGTCATCAAACTAAAAAGTTTCTGCTTATCAAAAGAAACCATCAAGAACCTAAAGAGAAAGCCTACAGAATGGGAGAAGATCTCTACCAGTGACCATTCTGATAGAGGGCTAATATCCAGAATATGCAAATATCTCAAAAGACTCTACTCTAGCAAAACAAACAACCCAATCAAGAAATGCGCTACAGAATTGAATAGACACCTCACAAAAGAATAAATACAAATGGCCAATAGATACATGAAAAGACGTTCAACATCATTAGTCATCAGGGAGATGCAAATCAAAACTACACTGAGATTCTATTTAACCCCAATCAGAGTGGCAAGCATAATGAAGTCAAATAAAAACAAATGCTGGTGAGGATGTGGGAAAAGAGGAACTCTCTTACACTGTTGGTGGGAGAGCAAACTAGTTCAGCCACTATGGAGATCTGTGTGGAGATTCCTTAGAAAACTGGAAATAGATTCACCATATGATCTGCCTATAGCACTCCTGGGTATCTTTCCAAAAGGGTTGATATCAAAGAACTGCAGTAACATATGCATACCCATGTTATAACAGCACAGTTCACAATAGCCAAAACATGGAACCGACGTATATATCTATCAAGAGATGAATGGATTACAAAATTATGGGAAATATACACAATGGAATTCTACTTAGCAATAAAGAAGAACAAAATTATGTAATTTGCAAGAAGATGGAAAGACCTGGAGAACATTATGTTAAGTGAGATCAGCCAAGCACAGAAAAAGAAGGGACATGTGTGTTCTCCAATATGCTCAAACTGGGGAGTATTAGGGATACTGGAGAGACTGCAGATAATGAAAGGGAAACCTCAGCAAAGCTAGAAGGGAAGAGTAGAAGAGAAAGAAGGCTGAGGTTGATTAATAGAAAGCTGCATTCGAATATGTGTATAAGTGTGAATGTAGTGTCGTCAACCTGGACACTCATTGTTGGGAAGGGGGAAGGGAAGAGGGGCAGCACAAAGTACTGTGTGAATGTATGCCATTGTCAATACAATCCACATGTGAAACTATAGTGTACCAATAAAATAAATAAATAAAATAAAATAGAAACCCATGTATTCTATAATTCTATTTGTTTGATGTCCAGAATAAGAAAATACATACAAAAGTAAATTCACATTTACTAGAGACTAGAGAGAATGACAAGAAGTGGTTTCTAGTAGGTATAAAGGTATTTTTAATGATGAAAAAATTCTGGAACTGGGGTGTCATGATTCTACAATGGTGTGTGTGTGTGCATGTGTATGTGTGTGTTATATATTCCAAAGGGGAAATTTTATTGAATGTGAATTAAATGGAAGCATTTTAATATGTAAAAGAGAAAAGAAAACTGATGTCATGATCTCAGGTCATAGAAACATATTTTCTTGAACTAATCTCTACTAAAATGGCCATGCATTACCAATCATGAAGAACTGTGGTTGCTAAAGAAAGAGATTAAGAGTAATTGTCAATTTCAGATGAGATCTTGGATTTAAGGAATGTAGTTCTGAAACACACCAGTTTCTAGAGACTATAAATAAGAGATAATTAAGGCCCAAAGAAAACTTGTATATATAAGAGAATACTGGATATGACATGTTTTATAAGAGTCACAGACTGTCACAGAACATTCCTTTCTGACTCCCCTACAAATTATCTAGCATGTAACTATCTTCCTTTAAAAATGAGCACCAATTAAATACCAATCTGAGACTATCTGACAAAACTACTAAATAAAAACAAGGGATTTAAATAACATAAATAAAGTTAGAAGAAGAAAATATATCATCAGAGAAATCTCAGAGAAGCATAGTGCTCCATGTTTTGAAAAAAAAATCATTCATGATGACTCCCCACAAAAATGACAAAAGAAAGAAATGACAAAAGAAAGAAAAAAGAAGATTTTAAAACCACAAAGCATAGAAATAATAGGAAGGAAGGAATAGAGGGAAGAAAAATCTTTTCCCACTTGTAGAGAGTAGCATTTAATAAAAGATCCAAGAGTTTAAAGAAAGACATTGGAAGATAACAGGAGATGAAAAATAAACTCACAATCCCCCAGTGTCACAAAGAAAGAAAGGAAAAGAAAGGAAGAAAGCTAGCTAACTGATATGAAGGGAAAACTAGTAATAAATATGGAAATATCATTAATGAAGAATATAATCAAGATTGTGATGAACAAATTTGAGAAAACAAAATATAAAAGGTACAATAAAAATGATTATAAAAGGGCCAATAGGTAAGAAAGACTAAATATTGGCAGAGACTATATCAGTTTCCTATTGCTGTTGCAACAAACTATCACAAATTTAGCAGTTTAAAACAATATAAATTTATTGTTTTATGACTCGGACACCAGACATCCAAAATGGATTTCAGACTTCCGGGAAGATGGCGACCAAGAAAAGCAGCGTTTACAAGTCCTGCTAACACTTGATCTCTCCCACAAAATCAGCACTTTTCATAGCCAGAAAACATTATCAGCAGAGAAATAAAAACTGTAAATACAAGGGATAAAGAAAAAGAAGACTAGAACAACCAGAGACCAGAAAAGAAACCTGCCCACATTACGAAGGCAGACACCACGCTGGCGCCATCTTCCCTCACAGCACCAGGCTCCAGAGAGAAAAGGTAAACAAGGAGCTGAAATGAGCAGCTGCAAATCATTTGGGTGTAATTCAGCAGTTCTTTCAGTGCAAAGAACGTCTAAAACTCCCAGTGGCCAAGCTCATCATGCCCTCCAGGGATTCAGAACAGAGCTCAAAACCAGAAAAGGAATACTCCAGCCTCACGGCCGAGGGCATGACAGCAGCACCATATTGCCAGCATCGGCGACAAATTCACCATACTCATGACAGCTCCAGATCAGTGCACACAACAACCCTAAGTGAAATTGCCGCCAATAAAGGAGATATCCCATCACTGTACCTCCAGAGACTTGCGCAGCTTTGGTAATCTCCCTGGGTGTGAGATTTTGTAGTCCAACCCAGTGAAGGAGTAGTGGTGGCAGAGATACCACGACCTAGTCTCAGCTCCCTGTGGGAAAACACCCAGCTCGGCACCCCTATGGTCTCACGCAGCCTCAGTTAACTCCCTGGGTCTGAGACTTTGTGATACAACCCAGTAAAGGAGTAGTGGCGGCTGAGATTACCACAGACTCGAGATCCAGAGAACCCTAAGTGAAGTCATGGTGACCCAGGGAAGAACACAGAGAAGGCACAAACTTCTGAAATCATGGGAAAGAGGAACAACAATAGAGCAATGAATGCCCACAACCCCATAATATCAGAACCTGATAATACAGAAATTCAGGGATCTCCAGAAGATCAAATCAGGAATATAACCATAGAAATAACACAGGACTTTCGAAAAGAATTTAGAGAGAGTCTAAAAGAAATAGAGGATGCAATCATTGCAGTAAAGGCATCAATTCAAACTATAAACAATCGATTAGACCACATGGAGAATAGAATCTCACTCCTAGAAGATGATCACTCCAAAAATGAACACATAGTTTATAACATAGAAAAAAAAAATCTGACAGCAGGAATTTGACATTGAAGAAATATGGGCCCATTTTAAGAGAGCTTACCTAAGAATAATCAGAATAGAGGAGGGAAAAGAAGGTGAAAACAAAGGGATCAATAATATCTTCAAGAAAGTAATAGCAGAAAATTTTCCAAAGATAGAGCAAGAGGTCGATACACAGGTCCAGAAAACTTATAGAACTCCCTTTAGACAGGATCAGAGAAGAGGTTCCCCATGCCACATAATTGTCAAAATGACCAATGTGGAAGCCAAGGAGAGAATCTTAAAGGCAACAAAAACAAAAGGCCAAGTGACATTCAGAGGCAAACCAATGAGAATCACTCCAGACTTCCCAAACCAAGTCATGAAAGCCAGAAGGGCTTGGAGTAACATATTCCAAACTCTGAAAGGAAACAACTTCCAGCCAAAAATATTCTACCCAACAAAACTATCTATCAAATTAGATGGGAAAATAAGAAGCTTCCATGACAAACAGAAACTGAAGGAATTTATGTCTTCAAAACCAGTGCTAGAGAAAATACTCAAGGAGACTAACTACAAAGAAGAAATAGGTAATATACACCAGAACCAGAGAAATAAGAGTTACCATCCATCAGACAAGTAAGCAAAGAAGAATAAACAGTATTTCAAACAGAAATAAAATCTTAATAGGAATTAAAAATTATCTCTCAATAATCACACTGAATGAAAATGGCCTCAACTCCCCAATAAAAAGACATAAAGTGGCAAAATGGATTAAAAACAAGAACCCATCCATCTGCTGCTTACAAGAAACACACCTTACAAGTAAAGATAGTAACAAACTCAAGGTAAAGGGCTGGAGCAAAGTAATCCATGCTAACGGAACTCAAAGGCAAGCAGAAATAGCAACTATGATATCAGACAAGTTAGACTTCAAACCCAAACTTATTAAGAGACAAAGAAGGTCATATTTTACTGGTAAAAGGAATAATTCAGCAAGAGGAAATAACAATAGTCAACATCTATGCCCCAAACATAGGTGCAGCTACTTTCATAAACCAAACTCTTTGTGACATGAAGTCACACATAAATCCCAATACAATAATACTGGGAGACTTCAACACACCTCTCACAATATTAGACTGATCTTCCAGACAAAAGGTCAGTAGAGATGCCTCAGAACTAAAGAACACCGTTAACCAAATGGACCTGTTGGACACATATAGAATATTTCACCCAACTACAGCGGAGTTTACATTTTTCTCAGCTGCTCATGGAACCTTCTCCAAATTAGATCACATCCTGGGACACAAAATGAGCACTAGCAAATTTAAAAAATGTTTCATAGTTCCCTGTGTCATTTCTGACCATAATGGAATGAAACTAGAAAAAATCAAATATAAGAAGACCCAGAGAAACAACATAAACATGTGGAGACTGAACACCACACTTCTGAATGAAGAATGGGTCATAGAAGACGTAAGAGGTGAAATTAAGAAATTTCTAGAAACAAATGAAAATAAAGATACAACATATTGCCGGGCATGGTGGTGCACACTTGTAATCCCTGCACTTGGGAGGCAGAGACAGGAGGATCACGCTGGTTCAAAGCCAGCCTTAAGAGACCCTGTTTCCAAATAAAAAATATAAAATAGGTCTGGGAGTGTAGCCCGGAGGTAGAAGGGCTTCCAGGAACCCCAGTACCATCAAAAAAAAAAAAAAAAGAAAGAAAGAAAGAAAGAAAGAAAGAAAGAAAGAAAGAAAGAAAGAAAGAACAAACATATCAAAACCTCTGGGAAACTTTGAAGGCAGGATTAAGAGGAAAATTTATAGTACCGCATGTTGCAAAATAGAACAGAATATTATAAATATAAAATTAATAAATGTAACTCAGAAAACTGGAGACAAAGGAATGTTGTCTTACTAACTTGCTCTTTTTATAATTTTATTGGTGCATTATAGTCTTTCAGTCTCACATTATAGTGTAAAAAATGATAGTGACATGCATGCACACAGCAGTTGGTGGCTTTTCCAATTTTTGAAAGCAAAGAATCAGTAGATGTGGAATAAATTTGAAAAGTGGAGCTTATTATTAAACCAATTTTCAAAGATGTTTGAGCCAATTCTCTCAAATGCTGAAGGCAAATGCTAATTTTTATTAGTCCAACCTGTTAAACCGTGGCTTCCTAAATCAGAAGCAGCCTGGGAGGAATACTAACCAGGAACAACCAGAGAGCTACTACCTCCTAGGCTTATAGCCCTCCATGGATCACATAATGCTTTTATGCACATCACTAAATCTTGAGCCTCGTGAAGCCAAAGTTCTACTTTCCTCCTTTCTCCATCCACTCTCCTCCCCAGAAGGGTGATCTGTCCTGGCTGCATCTGTGAAACTTCTGAGCCTTCTGAGTTAATCTGAGACAACCGGGAGTCACAACAAATTTCAGAGAGGGAAGAGACAGAGGTTGTTTTGGTCCTGCTCTATCTCTCTACTAAAAGTCGCTATGTCTTACACAGCAGCAAGCTCTACAGACTCTTCTATGTCGTGGTGACCACCCCTTCTTTCATTGTTTGGGCTGTGACCAACCCCATCCTTTATTGTGATTCCCCTACACCCATACTTTTGTGATGAGCCCCCTTTTTAAACAAAGCATCTTGAAATTATCTTGAGTATTTCATTTAATTTGTTTTAAAATACTGATTAACACCCCATTTTTTTGTGTGTATGGTGCTGGGGATTGAAACCAGGAACATTCTACCTCCAAGCTACACCACCAGCCCTATTTTTTAAATTTGAAAACAGGGTCTTGCTAAATTGCTGAGGCTGGCCTCAAACTTACAATCCTCCTGTCTTAGCGTCTCAAGTACTAGTATTAGAGATATGTGCCACCAAGCCCAGCTTCGTATCCATTTTAAGATGAAATAGAAAAAGGTGAAAAAAGTGTGCAATTCTGGGCCTAAGAGCTATTCTTCTATATTGCCTTGTTTCTTAGTTTAAGGCTAAACTTGGTTCAGAGCCAGTTTAAAGAAGAAACAATTGAGGCACCTTCTTCTGAGCCTTTGGTGGGGGAAAACCCCTCTAATCACCCCGGTTTAAGAGAGTATTACTCCAGTCTGGCTGAATTATAAATAACTTTGCAATGGATTATGTAATCAGCCATAATATTCTTTCTAAAATTCTGGTTGCTGGTCATGGTAGTACATACCTGTAATCTCAGTACTTGGAAGGTTGAGATGGGAGGATTGCAGGTTTGAAGACAACCTCAGAACCTGTCTCCAAATTGAAAATTTTACAAAAGGGCTGGGGATGTAGCTCAGAGGTATGATGTCCCTGGGTTCAATCCCCAGTATTTTTTTTAAATCAAACCAACTGATAACATACTGAATTATTAATAGATATGAAAGGAAGGGTAAGAACCAGAAACACTTAGTGAGAAAAGAGAAGGAAAGAAGAGAAACTGAGGGCAGACATCAGACGATGCTGCAGCAGAAAGAAGCTAGGTAGTTGTTAATGAGCTACATGAAGGCACACAATGTAGGGAACAGAGGTGAAGGTGGAGAGGGAAGAGTAGGGAATGGAGACAGACAGGACTCAGGGCATCACAGACTGACATGTTACCCAGCATTTGCCAAGGGGCAAACCTGACCGTGAAGACACAGCTGATGTTTCCGAGCATTGTTTCAGAGCCCCACCCAGATGTCCTTCATTGAGCCGGTCTCCCCACTCACCAATTGCTGTGAACAGTAAATGCTAATGGATTCCAGCCTCTCCTTCTTCCGAAGATGACTCACAGCATTGAAGAGATGTCTTGCCAAGTGTGTTAGCTTTCCATCGCTATGACAAAATACCTGAGAAAAACAACTTAAGGGAGGAAATACCTGTTCTGGCTTGCGGTTTCAGTGCATGGTCTGTTGGTTTCATTGCTATGGGCCTGCGGTGAAGCAGGAGATCATGGGGCAGAGTTCATGCTGGAGCAGAAATGCTCACTTTAAGGCAGCCAGGGGGAAGCAAGGAAGAGAGAGGGGCTGGGGGCAAGACATACCCTTCAAAGGCATGCTCCCAGTGACTCACATCCTCCAACTGAGTCCCACCTCTTAATAGCTCATTTAGCTATGAACTCATTGACAGATTGGTTCATTGGTGATGTTGGCACCCTTGTCATCCAATCACTTTCACAAAGCCCCGCCATTGAACGTTGCTGCATGAGGGACTGAGGCACTTGAGTCTTTGGGGGGAATTTCCAGATCTAAACCATAACACCAGGTAAGTTATGTCTTCCCCGTACACATCCAGGAAAGAACTTGTAGCCAGTGGCTGGCTGATGTAGGATGCAGCTAATTCTCCAGAGCTCCATGAGGATCAGGCTGAGGCTAGGCCTTACCGGAGGCCACATCCTTGCCATCCCTGTTCTGTCCCTTCCTTAAGGTTTGCCTGAAGAGCCTTGTATCAGTGCCTCACATACATTCATCCTTGTCTCTGGCTCTACTTAGACAAGCCTTACCTCCATTATGAAGCCTGACCTCTATGCTTCAAAATCCTTATATTTACTCCTTCTCCCCTTCCTTTGCTTTTCAAATATTTGTCTCTTATGATGAACATGTATATCACTGCTTTTATGTAGGCAAACAGCAAGGAGCTATGGATAAGATCATTAGCACTCACTTTATTTCATTAGCAGTCAGACGTGGTGTGGAGACCATGACACCTGACTTTAAAATAATCTTGACTAACATTTTATCTGGTCCATCAACCACACAATTCAGCAAAAATGGAAATAAAAAAATTTTCCATGCTTTCTCCAAGTTGTATCTTTAAATAAATAGAATTTACAAAATTCTTCCAAGATTCTATCATATGCAGGTACCAAGTAACAACCTCTATCCAAAAAAGAAGCAAATATCAATCCATAACAATAAATTTATCGTATCTATTCCTGAATGCAGAAACAATAGTTGAAGTTAAAAAATAAAAGTTCATTAGGTTAGTTAATTAGCCAGTATTATTAAGCAGTTGACCATGTGTCTCCTAGGATGACTCATTGATTAGCACTTTACTGTAACAGGAAAACTAATAAGTTTGTTATTTATATTACTTACATAATTTACTATTTTGAAGAAGAGAAAGTTTAGGAGCTCAGAAATGGTTTATCCTAAAGTGTCTTTTTAATTGCGGGGAACTATTGAACTAACCATAAAACTGCTGTACAAGAAAATGCTCAGTAGTAGGGTCATAAAAATGAACCAGGTCGTAAAAATGAACCAGGAGCTGCAGTCTCCCTTTACATCAGATGGGAGTTCCCGAAATCAACAGAAAGAATGAAACAATAGGTGGCGCTATTGCTGCGTGGAATGCCTTGAAAAAGACAGGAAGAAATTAGTTTGGGAAAATAATATGCCAGAAGGAACGCAGGACAAAACCATGATCTTAATATCTGCATTCTCCAAGAGATGGCGGTGCCATTTATTTGTCTTGTCTGACTCCATTGCATATTATTGTCTCACTGAACTGAATTGAAGAGATCAATTTTTGTGTTCCTGGTCAAAACTAAGACCAACATACCATTTTCATAAGCAATTGGCAAGGATACAAATTTGTATCTTTGGTATTTCTAATTGAATTCAAAAAGACACCTTACATATCTGCCAAAAAGAAAAGAGGAAAAAATCTCCTTTTAAGTGTATGTGATTTCTACAACTTTGGGGAAACTTATTATAAAGTTATCTTTTGGGAAAAACTTAACTGCAGTATTTTTTTCCCCCAAAGTAAAAGACAGACAATTTGCAATAAAGTTTTGTAAAATTCAAAATAGATCTCAGAAAGAGCATTAGCTATGCTAAAGAAAAGAGGAACAGTATGGATAGTTCATAAATAGCAAAATCTCTTTAAAGCATAGCTTTATGTGCGGAGAACAGATTTTCTTCTCTTTTTTTTCTCTATGATGGGATTTATTATACCAGTGTTAGTTTTGTAAAATCAGTCTTCATGGTTCAGGAAGAGGTTCAAGGGTAAAAAGTAAATCTTGCGATTAAAAAAATTAACACAAGCCAGGCTTGGTGGCACACTCCTGTAATCCTAGTACATAGGAGGCTGAGACAGAAGGATTGCAGATTTTAGATCAGCCTCAGAAACTATAAGACTCAGTAGTGGTATATCCAGATCGTATGGTGGATCCATTCCCAGTTTTCCAAGGAATCTGTATAGCGGCTGAACTAGTTTGCACTTCCACCAACATTGTAGAAGAGTTTGTATTTCCACACATCCTCGCCAATATTTATTGTTATTTGACTTCTTTATGCTTGCCATTCTGCTATACCACTACTGGGTATATTTCCAAGGAGATTTAAGTCAGAGAACTACAGTAATATATGCATACCCATGTTCATAGCAGCACAATTCACAATAGCCAAATTATGGAACCAACCAAGATGTCCATCAACAGATAAATGGATTACAAGATTATGGGAAATACACACAGTGGAATTCTACTCAGCAATAAAGAACAAAATTATGTCGTTCGTAAGGAGAGGGAAAGACCTGGAGAACATTATGTTAAGTAAGACTAGCCAAGCACAGAAAGAAAAGGGACATATGTTTTCTCTACTATGCTCAATCTAGGAAGTATTTAGGATACCCAAGGGACTCCAGATAATGGAGGAGAGCCTCAGAGGAGCCAGGGAGGAAGGGTAGGGGAGGAAGAAGGCTGAGGTTCACTAATGGAAAAGCTACCTGCAACTATATGTATATATGTGAATATAACATTGTTAACCTGGACACTTGGCATTGAGAGGGAGGGAGATGGGGAGGTGGAGGGGGCACCAAGTACTGTGTGCATGTATGCCATTGTCAACATGATGCACATTACAATGTGAGACTATACTGCATTAATAAAAAATAAAAAAAGGAGAGGCTGAGACCGGAGGAGAAAGGATCACAGTTTCTGGACAGCCTCAGCTACTTAGTGAGGTCCTTTGCAACTCAGTGAGACCCTGTTTCAAAATAAAATATAAAAATAGAGCTGTAAAGCTGGGCGTGGTGGCGCACGCTTGTAATCCCGGCGCTTGGGAGGCACAGACAGGAGGATCGCGCAGGTTTGAAGCCAGACTAGCTGGCTTAAGAGACCCTGTTTCCAAATTTTAAAAAAGTCTAAAATAGGTCTGGGAGTGTAGCCCAGAGGTAGAAGGGTTTCCAGGAACCCCAGTACCACCAAAAAAAAATATAGAGAGAGAGAGCTGTAGATGTAGCTCAGAGGTAGGATGGCTCTGGGTTCCATTCCCAGTTCCACAAAAAAAAGAAAAGAAAAGAAACTTAGTGAGACTCTCTGCAATCTAAGAAGATTCTACTTCCAATAAAGAAAGAGGAAGAGCAAGAAAGAGGGAAAATAGGAAGGAAGGAAGGAAGGAAGGAAGGAAGGAAGGAAGGAAGGAAGGAGAAAAAAGAAGGAAAAGAAAAGAAAGGAAGTGGAGGTATAGTTTGGAGGTAGCATACTTTGGGGTTTAATCCCCAGTAACACTAACACACACACACACACACACACACACACACACACACACACACACACCATTACCGCCACCACCACATTGTGACTATTTTTTAATACTGGACATGCAAACTTATTTTAAGACTGATTTGAGGAGGTCATTTGTTTTTGGCTCCAGTGGTCTCACTGAAGACATTGGTTTAATCCAGTGAATCCATTAAGAAGTTCAATTATTGCTGCTTTTCAAAGAACCACAAGAAAATAAAAATAAGTTGTAGCATACAGTAAAATGAGAAATAAAAAACAATATAATGATGTTTTATGATGTTTTTAAAGTTTGTTCTTCATACCTGTTAAGTTTTTGTGGCCTTTTGAGGTAGATAAGATATTTTATGGCAGCTTACATTAATTGAGTACTTGTGGTACTTTTTTTCTGGCTTCTGTACCTATGAATTCATTTATTCTTGTTAATGACAGTAGGTACTATCCCCCCCCCTTTGCCAACAGAAGACATTAAAGTAGAGAAAAGTTAGCTCTTTCCCCAGGGAGACACAACTAGTAAGCTAACTAGAATTCAAACCCAGGCAGTCTGAAAGACTCATGCAGTTGTATGCCATCAGTTTTAGAGATTAAAAATGGGCAATAAATTTTATATTATAAGTTTTTAAAGGTGAAACCAAATTTGGAATCGAGGTCTCAAAGAATTTTGATCTTCTGTTCTTTGCATTCTATTTTGATTTGGGTAATTTCTGACTTGCCAGAAGTTACATTTCCTGTAATTTAAGTGCCATCTAGAATGTGCCAGCCTAGCTGGTCTACCAAGATTGTTCCCGCACCCAAAAATGGTACACTGTTTGAAATAGGTGCATTTATTGCTGTAGGGACCACTATGAATTGAAACAGCCTGCTGGCTTTCAGAATTCTTCCAAGATACGAGTTCTCTCTATAGAGTTCATGCTGTCAGTGAGAAGTAGAAAGGGAGAGGTCTCCAGATTTGAAAATTCCAAACCTATTTCATTCTGGCAAGAAAGCAGAAGTTTACTAAATATGTTGAAACACAGGCATATAGCATGCCTACAACCACCTTACCCACTCTCCAATATTTCCCCAAAGATACAAAAGGTCAATAGGCCAGGAGTACAGAAGTCTCAAACATTGAGATATAAAATATCACTCTCATTGCCTAAAGCTCTTCTGAGCTTTCTTTGCTTATTCTTATTCAAATAGTTCTTACAGTGTCTAAAAAGGATATTGAGCTGGGTATGGTGGTGCACTTCTCTAATCCCAGTACTTGAGAGGCTGAGACAGAAGAACCACAGGTTTGAAGCCAGCCTCAGCAACAATTTCAAAAGTTAAAAATTACAATTAGCCGGGCGTGGTGGCGCAAGCTTATAATTGCCACGCTTGGGAGGCGGAGACAGGAGGATCGTGCAGGTTCGAAGCCAGCCGCACTGGTTTAAGAGACCCTGTTTTCAAATTTTAAAAAGTATAAAAATAGGTCTGGGAGAGTAGCCCAGAGGTAGAAGGGTTTCCAGGAACCCCAGTACCACCCCCCCCCAAAAAAAATACAATTTATAAAGGGCTTGGAGTACATCCCAGAAGTAGAATGCCCCTGGGTTCAATCCAAAGGACGAAAAAAGAAAGAAGAAAGAAGAAGAAAAGGAAGGAAGGAAGGAAGGAAGGAAGGAAGGAAGGAAGGAAGGAAGGAAGGAAGGAAGGAAGGGAGGGAGGGAGGATTGTATTAGTCAGCTTATATTACAGTAACAAAAGATACACCCTACTGCCAATCTCAGTAGCTTACAACAGTTTTATTCTCACTTATTTTACATGTAAATCATGGATTGGCTTTGGTTCTTCCATCTGAAGCTCACCCAGGCTGAAATGATCATTTCTCTCTGGGAAATGCCAACCTGCTGGCTGCGGGGAAAGTGTCACGGCAAAAGCTACAAAATAGTTCTTGGAGCTTTTGCTTAGAACTAGCAGGTGATACTTCTGACCACATTTCATTGGCCAATGCAAGTCACGAGTGGTCAAGCATGCTGCCAATCAGGGAAGAGGATTTAATCTTTTTTGTAAGGCTAGAAAGTTACTTAAAGAGGAACAAAAATGTAATTATAAGAATTACATTGTGTTAGGGTAGGGAGGATCCTATGTGCATAAATTAATAGAATGGAAATGCAAGCAAGTTCTGGGATCCTCACTCAAGTATATAAAAGATATTAAAGGTGTCTAAGGATGGAAGCTCCCTTGATCTTTCTCAGCAGTGATATATTGGAAAAAGCCATTTCAGGCTATGGTGGTTGACTTGAGAGGCAGAAAGCAGAATGTGTGTGTGTGTGGGGGGCTGCTGCACCCATACTGGAATCATTCACCTATCACCAATTGCACCCACAGCATGGGAAGGGTGGCACTGCATCTTGATTGGGAATATTGGCAAAAATCAAGGCCTCGTTTATAACTCACTGCTTTACAGTCTTTTCAAGTACGTTACCTGGACTTTCTCAAGATTGATGAAAGTTATTGGGTTGAAAGTTCAGATATGCATAAATCAACTCATAATATTATTTAATTCAGAGTGTTTCTGCCCTAGTAATTTTGGGATGTGATCATAGAGATTTATAGTGAGTCTTAGGAGATTTGATGATCTGAAAATAAGAGATATTAAATGCAGGAGTTAGCTGATAGAGTCAACTCCAGTAGTTTTTAAATTGGCTTGGAGCATTGATTGCTACTGGTTTAAAACACACTTTAAATAACTGAAAATATATTTGAGGGGTTGCCTAGAATGAAGAGAATTGAATGTGATTTTGGGAAGTCAAATAAGATCTGATTTGTGTGAAAATAAAAGCCTTCATCCATCCATTGAAATATATGGCAGCAAACTTCTTAATATAATAGACTGTTCTCTACCACATCTTGTCCTAGATCTAACAGTTTTCACGTAAATCTGTTCTGGGATAAGAACTCCAGGTCCTTATGGATAAAAAGAACTTGCCTGATCCTTTCACTCTTGGCCATAAATCAATCTATGCTAGTTTGCAATCTTCCTAGTTTTTACATGGAAGGACATAAAAAAAAAAAATCACAACCTCAAGTTATGGCTTTGGGGTCCCTCACTCGCCAGGCACAGTGGTCTCTAAACTAGCAAAGCGGATGAGGGTGTCCCACACTGCACCCAAATCCTTCCGTAGCCTTCCTTTGCCGCATCTTTGATGTTTTCATGCCTCAAATTTCCTTTTCCCTTTTTCAATCAAAATCTATTTTATTTTTCTTGTGGTACTGAAAATTGAGCCTATAGCCTCACTCATGCTAGGCAAGTTCTCTATCACTGACCTATACGAACAACCCAAAATCTATTCTTTAAAAGAAAATGATTTTTTCTTTTACTAAAAGACCCACAGCCGGACGTGGTGGTGCACACTTGTAATCCCCACCCTTGGGAAGCGGAGACAGGAGGATCGCGCTGGTTCGAAGCCAGCTGTGCACGCTGGCTTAGGAGACCCTGTTTCCAAATAAAAGATATAAAAAAAAAATAGCTCTGGGAGTTGTAGCCTGAAGGTATAAGGGCTTCCAGGAACCCCAGTACCACCAAAAAACGACAACAACAGAAAAGAGAGACCCACAGTATGCATGTATGCCTCTCCATCTTTTACCCCACTAAGATGTATGACTACAATGCACCAATAAAAAAAAAACATAGAGACCCACAGAGCTTGTCTTTATTAAAACTTAATAAAAACCCTGTCTTTATTCAAATGTACCCACAGCTGAGCATAGGTCATGGTATGCAAATATCAACAGAAAACAAAGATTTAGCCAAAGAAATTATAAAAGCTGATGAAAAATTAAAGGCAACTACAAGTGAAAATGACATATATTCCTCTCTTTTATAAAATCACATAGTGAAAGAAATTTAAAGATAATGATGCAAACAGATGACTGAACTATTCATGTTACATGTCTGTCCATTCCTCTAAAAATTCTACAGTCATTTTGATGGAGCAAGGTTATATGGAATCAGAAAAGTTTCCTCCCCAATGTGACCTCTAAAATTTACTTTTCGTTATGAAAAACAGACTGAACTCAATATTTATCTAATTAATAAAATATTAATTTAATTTTAACACAATGTGTTTAAGAAATGTTGAACATATATTTGATTTTATTAAATGCTTTATGTGGATTTACTTTTATTATATACTTGATTTTTTTTTAAATACTTTATGTGGATTTCGTTTCATTATATTTTTCTTAATTGCAGTTGGAACATCTGAATTCTTTTCCTGTCTTTGTTACCTCTCTAGCAGCATTTCAAAAGTCAGGAAGTTGGGCTTACAAGACAATATTTGAGGGTATTAAATTCTAAAGTCTTTTGTTGATTCTTTTAATTTAGGACAGGCTTTTGATTGAAGTGAGAAATTGCAGCTAAATTTATCTCTTTGTTACATTGGAGCCTTGAAAATTACTTAAAGCAGAAATCCAGATATGTCTGTATTAACCATTACAAAACTGTCATCTACAAGCTATTTTATATTTATTTTCTAGGTTAATGTGCAGAAAGCTACACAAGTATTGGGCTTAGATCTTAAAAATGGACTATTTACCAATGGACTACATGTGCAATCTTAACCTCCCTTCCCATTAATACCTAAATAGACAGTTACCCACTATTCTTTCTTTGGTGTGTCATTTTTACATCTTATCTTCCTAAATCACTCTCCTCACCTTGTTCTTTTGAATTTTGCCTCCAGTCCACCCATACGATCCACTCTTTAAAAATGTATCATAAACTTTATTTGTTGCACCTTACATTCTATTTGTACTTCATTAAATATTTATTTAAAGAATAATAGATGAGCATGGTAATAAAAATTAGACCACACAAAAGGCACAAAATGAAAACAGTCTTTCCCCACACACCTGTCCTCCTGTTCTCCAAAGAGAACTCTCTTTAACAATTGTTTGGTTTCTTTTCTTCTACTTATCAACTCTAAAATTCTAGACGGGTGCTGTCCAACAGACACATAATCTGAACTATGTTTGTCTAGTTGCCGCATTGTGAAAAGAAGAAACAGGTAAAAAAATTATTTCAAGTGCAAATTTTATTTAACCCCAAATATCTAAAATGATACCATCTCACATGCCATCAGACATAGAACGTATACATATTTTAAATTCTATTTTGTCTAAATTCTATTTCACATTCATAGCACTCATCAAGTCAGACAATCCACATTTAAAAGATGGAGTAGCCACAGCAGCAGTGGATGCCATCTGAAACTGCACTCCTACATATCTAGTTTATTTCGCAATTTTATAATCTTTACAAATTCAGAATCTGCTGGATTCCTGCATGAAAAAAGAAGAAATGAACACTCTCATCCATCCCATTTTACCAATCTTGTTAAACTTCTATTTTTAGCGCTCTCGAAGTTTTATTAATCTATAACCAATATTTATTTCTTACACTAATATTAGTGTCCCTTGAATTTCAGTTATGTGGAAAGTGAAAATCAGTAATTCGTCATTTCTCTCTCCCCAACACTTTATCTTTAAACTATCACCAACTATGTCATTAGTTTTAAATTGTTAAATTAAATTTGGAAGCAGTGATATTTGTTTGTAATCCCATTACTTGGGAGGCTGAGACAGAAGGATCACAGGTTTAAAGCTAGCCTCAGCAATTTAAAGGGTCTCCCTATTTCAAAATAAACAACAAAAAGGGCTGGGGCTGTAGCCCAGATGTAGAGCTGCTGAATTAAATCCCTGATACCGAAAAAATTGTTAAGATTATAACCTATATATTTTGTTTTACCACCATAACAAATTAAACTCGTTTTGCTTTCGGCCCCTTGAATCGCAAAACTAGTTCAAATACCAGATGTTAGCCGAGCATGGTGGCGCACGCTTGTATCCCCAGTTCTTGGAAGACTAAGACAGGAAGATCACAGATTTGCCATCACCCTCAGCAACCTAGTGAGGCCCTCTGCAACTTAGTGAGACCCTGTTTCAAAAAAAAAAAAAAAATACAAAATAGGGTTAGGGGTGTAGCCCAGAAGTAGAATGCCCAAGGTTCAATCTCCAGTACTGCAAAACAAAGCAAAACAAAACAAAACAAAACAAACAAACAAACAAAAAATCCCCCATAGTTGACCAATTTTCAGTGATGCTTCATTTTGTTTCTTTTGGGGACCAGAGCTCATTATGCAACTTTGTTTTTCTTATAGTCTTTTATTACTTTTCATTTACCTTGAACAAATAAAATATCTTGGCCATTTTATTTTTACATTATCATGCTTTTTAATCAGACCGCTTAATACAGAAAAATGTCTTTTTAAAGACTCTCTCTATCACTCTGTAACTTGCTTTTCTAATTTGAATTTATTGCACCTTATATCTGCTGCCAAGCTGTGATTCTGGAGATTTAATCTCATTGTTCTCTTGATCACATTCACAATTTCTTACATACCAATTTATCATCTTTCAATAAAGAAGATATTGTATTGAACTATATTCTCTAGTAATTTATAGAAAAAACATGCAACTGAAATAAGCTTTCTGATTCTTTGACTCTATTTCTTGATTCTCTCTGGTTTTTGTTTTCCCTTTACAGTGGACATTTTAATTCTCCAAGAAACTTCAGGTTGCTAGTAGCCTGGCATGTTAGAAATGAACTGGGCATGATGTCACATACCTGTCATCTCTGTACTTAGGAGGCTGAGAAAGGAGGATGGCAGGTTAGCAACCAGCCTCAGCAACTTAGAGGGACCCTCAACAACTTAAGGAGATCCTGTTTCTAAATAAGAAATTTAAAAATGCTGGGATATAGTTTGGAAGTAGAATGCCCCTGGATTCAATACCAAGGAAAGGGAAAAAAAGGGAAGGAAAGGAAAAAGGGAAAGAAAGACTTAGAGAGAGAAAGAAAGAAAGAAAGAAAGAAAGAAAGAAAGAAAGAAAGAAGGAAGAAAGGAAGAAGGAAAGAAAGGAAGGAAGGAAAAGAAAGGAAGGAAGGAAGGAAGGAAGGAAGGAAGGAAGGAAGGAAAAGAAAGAAGGAAAGAAAGAAAGAAAGAAAGAAAGAAAGAAAGAAAGAAAGAAAGAAAGAAAGAAAGAAAGAAAGAAAGAGAAAGAAAAGAAAAGAAAAGAAAGAAAGAAGAAAGAGAAAGGAAGAAGGAAAGAAAGGAAGGGAGGGAGGAAGGAAAGTAAAGGAAGAGAGGGAGGGAAGGAGAAGGAGGAGAGAAAGAAAGGAAGGGGGAGAGAAGGGAGGGAGGAAGGAAGGAAGGGAGAGAGAAAAGATCGAGAAGATAACAAAAGGAAAAGAAAAAAGAAAGGAATACAAATGTGTGTGTTTCTACTCCTTGGAAATTGCGATCCAGCGAATCAGCTGCACCCCTTGGGGATACTAGGAACCCATGTCAAGTCCTCATGAGAGGGGTTGAGCTGAAGCAATAGCTCATACTTTACCTTTAGCCACTATTTTGTACTGGTTGGGAAATCAAAACTTCCATTACCCTCCACACCCCATAGACACTGGAGGAATTGCGACATGCTTCAACAAGTTGAGAAATGTCCTATCCTTGCCCACAGTTCTTAAAGATGTACTTGCCTGTGGAGTGCCTTCGGGGATCTTAGCATACATCCCGTGAAGGAGGAGCGGTGGGGACATGTTGGCAACGCTGATGCTCTTCCTCGTGGACCTCACGCTGGCGTCGGCCATTGTCGTTACCCTCTATGCTGTTTGCCTCACAGCAGCCACGGGGGTTTGCCTCTCAGCCATTTTTTATATTTTCAAAGGGGAGATGAAAAGGAACTGTAACACCAACAAGGTGACAATCTGGGTGCCAGATTCCAAAAATGCTGCCGGGAAGCCGCTTAGAGGCGATATAGAAAATGTCGGCCCCAGGACGCTTCCTGTCCACTCTCCAGGTATGAGA
Source organism: Muscardinus avellanarius (assembly GCF_963383645.1). Classification (NCBI taxonomy): domain Eukaryota; kingdom Metazoa; phylum Chordata; class Mammalia; order Rodentia; family Gliridae; genus Muscardinus; species Muscardinus avellanarius. The sequence continues at coordinate 8,286,394 of NC_137805.1, read as the reverse complement.
GAGGGAGCCTTCCCATCCCCGGAGAGTGACACCCTTTTCTAAAGAGCAAAGAACCTTCTACAGGGGAAGAGCTGGATGGAAGACTCACCAGGATTTTATCCACAACCAGACAAGATATATTTTTCAGGCGAGCTTGTGGAAGTTTCCCTTACTTCTCCATTTAATGGGTGAGCTCATATAAATAATATTTATTATTTTTGTCTTGTTTGGCTTTGGGTTTGTTTGTGGCACTGGGGATGAACTCAGTGGCATTTTACCTCTGAGCTACACCCCCTGGCTTATTTTAATTTTAATTTTGAAACAGGGTCTTGCCTGTTTCAACTTGCTCAACTTCATGAACTCGAGGAGGCTGGTCTTGAACTTGCAATCCTCCTGTCTTGGTCGCCCAAGTGCTGAGATAACAGATGTGCATCAACAGACCCAGCAGTGACATGCTTTCTTCAGGTGAGAACAGGAAAACAAGCACGTTCTTTTAATCTCTGCCTTCCATTTTTCAAAAATGGAGTTGGCAGCCTCTGAAGGTATTATAAGAACAGTTTCTGTTTTCAGTTGACAGTCTCTTGTATCCAGCCGACCAGGGGAAGCCACCTGTGCTATTTTCTCTTCCAAGTATTGATTGGATGAAGGGCAAAAGAAATGGAAAATTTTATTTTGATCTTCTCTAGCAGTTTGGTTATAAGATTTAGTGAAGGAGAAAGTTTGAGAAAATGGATCTTTTGGCCACTTACGGGTTTTTCTCTTAGACTCCAAATGGCATGGATACTCAGTAGTCGTCCTCAAGTGGACAGGGTATTTTTAGAATAGTCCTTGGAGCAAAAACAATTTTCAAGCATGTGATGTGAAGGAAAGAGGCTTACTCTCGTTTGGTTTGGTACCTGCAAACACTGGATACTTGAAAAGAGAAACTCTCGGTTTGTCCACAGGACACCCCAGTACTGAAATGGGCTTGTATGGAATTACCAAGTTTCTTGTTCTACTTTACAACTTTGGTTCAGAGGAAAGAAATGTATTAGTTTTGTCTTTATTTTTGGTCCAATAAATGGCTACCCTAGGTGCCTTAGATTGAAGTTTTTGTGGCCTAAATCCAAATATATTATGGCATATGCATATGTTTTTTGTTGCAAAAGATTCCAATTGATTTAATTTTAGCAGTTGTAATTAGAACTTGTTAAAACCAAGCCCTGGCCCTCATATCTCATCCCCAGTGCCTTATGATATCTCTTGGACTTTTGACATCTTAACATTTGAAGGTATTTCTTCCCAATAAATTGAAAAAACACTTTGGTCTCTTTATAAAATATCACTTAATGAACCCTTATACAAATAGAAAAATCATGTTCAATATGAAAAATAATTATTTAGTCCTACAAATAGCAAATGTTTAAACTTTTGGGCAACTATGAATTATGTTTAGTATGTTGGTTTCTGTGTTTCAAGTACGGTGTCTTGTTGAACAGTAGTACATTAACTCCTCCTCGGGAAGAAAAACAGTTAAATTGTTTTTGAATGAGTATAGATTATAGTAAAATGTTTTACAATTAACCCCAGCCTGGGCATGGTGTTGCAAGCTCATAATCCCAGTACTTGGGAGGCTGAGACAGGGGTATAGCAGGTTCACCCCCCCCCACCCTCAGCTACTTAGGCCTCCGAAACTTAGTGACACCCTGTTTCAAAATAAAGAGTAAAAAATAGGGGTCCGGTATAGCTCAGAGGTAGAATGCCCCTGGGTTCCATTCCCAGTACTGAAAAAAAAAATCCCCATAATATAATTTATATATGGAGGTAGAAAGCAGTGACCTACCTGTAGTGCACAACTAAACCATACCTATAACTACTGCCTCTAACTGCTGGCCACTTGCATGGAATATAAAATAACAGAAGTACTGACTTATAGAGAGATTTTTCAATTCTAAGAAAACCCAACTTCATGCAAACATCTTGAAAGGGCACACCGAGTACTTTGTTTTTAAATCTTGCCATTCATTCATTCATTCATTCATTCATTCCACAGTGTATCTAGAGTGCCCAGAAAGGGGAGACATCTCAAGTAACTTTTCATTCAGAGGAGGCAGAAAAATAAGTCCTGGTTGTGAGCAATTGCCTGAGGTCAAGTAACCTAGGGAATCACTTAGAGGCAGGGGTAAGGAAGAGGGACGAGGGAACGGGGAGAAGGACGTGACGTGTGAGTGTTGGCCATGGTGAAGCTGGGGGGCACCAGGTGAAGTGTAGACAGTCTCCCACAAACCTCTGCAGACCCAAGAAATGTCCACACTCCACTGTGCTAACGTCTAGGGAAAATGAGCCGTGATTATGCGCCAGTGAGAATTCCATGCCTGGTTTTTGCCTTTTGTTCCAGAGTTCTCTTCTTGCCTGTGTTTCTATTGTAAAGAATTAGAATCAATTAGAACAATCTGATAAGAAAGAAGACACTAGTGATCTACATTTTGACTATCTTTTGAAGCTGGCCCTCAGCCTCCGCCACTCTTGTCTTGTAGCCATCTGTAGCACCCCTTCCGGCCCTGGGGACCTCTGAGCTCCTACCACCGTCTGAGCCCCGCCAGCTCTGCTTGAGGTTCTTTTTCTTTCAAAGCTATGATTGTCTCTTAGCCTCTATGTGCATTCCAGAAATTTAGGTTGAGTTCTGCTAAATTCTAAATTCAGATAGATGAGGATACATTTCTTATTTAACATTGGTCCAACCAGGGATACTTTGGGCGCTAATTAGACTATGGCCACATAATCTTAAAATTCAAAAGATCCTTGGGAGCCATTCCATACACTTCTCATCCAATTAAGAAATCTCTTCAGCAATACTTCGGAAAGATGGCTGTCCAACTTCTGCTGAAACATTCTGCGTGAGACATAGTTTCTTACCTCACGATACAGCCCATTGTTAAGAAGTTTTTTTTTTTTTAAATATCCAATACAAATCTGAGTTCATCTCTTTGTTCTGTTTTCACTCAGGCAATCCAGAAAACAGTTGACTAAGAACAGTGACTTCACCAAAATTACAGATTCTAAGAAAAAAAGACGAGCTGCTCCCTTACAAATTTTCTACTTGTTACTCAAGCACTGAACAACTTGCCTTTTTCAGTACACATAGGACCCATTGAGATCATAATAGTAAAATAAATTTGGAGTTTATTGGGTACTTTAAGAGAGGAGTCTTGACTTCTCTTTTCTGATTTGTCGTACATATTTGTTAACTCAGACATTTGAAATTCATTCCTTCAAAGCATCCTCAAGACTGGGAGCATTGCCAATTTGCACTGAAGAACACCATTTTATTAGCACATTCATAACTATTAAAAAGTAATTCTAATGCACTGACCCAATTTCATGGCAAATCATAAATTTAATTCAACCCCAATGGCTCAAACACATGCCCAACAGTTCTGTAGTGAGTGTCGTTCTTTGGAAGGTCAGATGAATCTGATCATTTTGGAAAATTGTCAATCTCATCACTATAATATTTTTATGAATACAGAAGCAGCAATACTTCAAGTAGCAAGCTATGCTAGTCTGGACTGAATGAAGCCCCCTTTTATCAAAGGAAGCTGAGACTGGAGGAAATTGGGAAAGGGTCCAGGCATCCTACTTCTGGTGATAGTGATATGGCCAAAGGAAAACTAGGTCTTGAGAGGGCAGAGGGTCCTATAACCAGAAAACAGTGGTTTTGTTACTAGGTTGGGAGGGGGAGTTAGTATATTAGAAACCAAAGTCTTAATTTTATTTATTTATTTATTTATTTATTTTGGTGGTACTGGGGGTGGAACCCAGGGGCTTTCTATTTCTGGGCTATAATCCCAGACCTATGTTATATTTTATTTGGAAACAGGGTCTCACTAAGTTGCTGAGAGCCTCACTAAGTAGCTGAGGCTGGCTTTGAACCTGTGCAATCCTCCTGTCTCAGCCTCCCATGCATGGGGATTACAAGCGTGTGCCACCACGCCCGGCTCAGAAGCCAAAGTCTTAGAAGCCAAAGACAAGGAGGGAGCTCAGATCCTAGAATGAAGATCTACAGCCCCTTTTTTCTTTCTGCCTCTGGTGAAACTTCTAGTAACATCGAAGCTGTTGGATCTGGAGTCCCATGAAGACTGTGACCACACCATTATTGGCACTTCATTTCTATCAACTCATTGCCCACCTAGGCTTCCATTTGCCCATCTCAGAAGAAAGAGACAAGCCGGGTGTGGTGTCGCATGCTTGTAATCCCAGCATGTGGAAGGCTCAGACCGGAGGATCGCAGTTTGCGCCAAGCCTCAGCTACTTAGTGAGGCCTTTTGCATCTCAGTAAGACCCTGTTTCAAAATAAGGAAGAAAAATAGGGCTGGTGGTATAGCTGGGATGTAGAATGCCTCTGGGTTCCATTCCCAGTACCAAGAAAAAAAAGAGAGAAGAAGGAGACAGATTCTTAAGGTTCCTTAAGGTCTAAATGCTGTGAATGTTAACCAGCAAAATGACTTTAAAAATGTGAACCCTGGTCAGCCAAGATATCATTGTACACAGACTGATTTCTCAGGATCTCCCCAAATAATTTGCTAAATCCTAGGGAATGTATACTTTGTGGGAACACTCATAAGAGTGGCAGTTTTCAGGAGCATTTATAAGATTGAAGTGAAACTTGTGGAATAAATTTCTTGGGGACCAGCACTTATTCCCATGTACCCTTCACACCACTCGCTCACAATTAAAGTGTGACATGTCCACACCAGCATCCCACAGGTGAGCATTGCCCCATTAGTTCAGACTGGCTATCCAAACTTCTAAACCCAGGCATTTTTGTTCTGTGCACAAGCAAAACGTATGTTTTGCACTCAGTATTGGTCACTTGTACTGGTTACTTTTCTTTTTAGGATCTCAATTTGTTCATCCATAGAATGAACACAGTGCAAATAATCATAGACATTTCTCAGCTAATATTTTATTATTTTAAGGATATATGGGCAAGCTGATGTTTGCCACTCAACTGAACTAGGCAGTTTGAGAAAACAAAGATGCATAAGACTTAGACTCTGAGGTCGGATGTACTTATAGGATGTTTCAATTTGAAGGCATCCATGAACTAGACACAAATCAGAAACCTCAGGCAAAGTAACTGACAGCTAAGCAAATAAAATGCAATACTTTTTCAAAAAGTTTCAATAAAACCTCAGAGTTTGCCAGTTTTAATTTTATTCATCTTTAATATCCTCTTTTTCAAATGAGGAAATTAATCCAAGTTGTCCAATTGATTTGCATTGCAAATCATCTTTTGTGCCTCAGAAGACAGATTTTGCTAAAAGCAAATGGATGGCTTGGCAATGATTTCTTGGATGTGACACCAAAACACAGGCAAGAAAAAGTAAAAATAGATAAATTGGACTACCTCAAAATTAAAAACTTCTGTGCATCAAAGGATGTAATCAATAAAGCAAGAAGAAAACCCATAAAATGGAACAAAATATCTTCAAATTGCGTATTCGACCAGGGGCTTGTAACCAAAATATATAAAGAACTCCTGCAACTCAACAACAAAAACAAAACCTAACTAAAGAATGGGCAAAGAACTTGTATAGGCACTTCTCCAAAGAAGATGTACAAAGAACCAATGTGTACATAAAAAGATACTTGATATCATTAATCATTAGGGAAATGCAAATCAAAACTATAATGAAATATCATAACTGTTAGAATGGCTACAACTTAAAAAATACAGGAAATATCAAGTGTTGACAAGGATAAGAAGAAATTGTGCAGTGTTGGTGGGAATGAGAAATGATACCGCTGCTATAAAAATTTCAAAAAATTAAAAACAGAATTAGCATAGGATCCAGCAATTCTACTTTTTGGTACACACCACAAAAAACGTAGAGCAGCATTTTGAAGAGGTACATGCTCGCCCATGTTTATAGGAGCATTATTGAGAGTAGTGAAGGATAGAAGTAACTGAAGTATCCATAGACAGATGAATGGATATGCAACATACAGTGCATACATTGGGTAGAATATCATTCAGCCTTGAATAGAAATTTTACTCATGCTGCAATATGGATGAATCTCAAAGACATTGATGAAATCCTATTATACAAAAAATTCATGAAAAAACAAACGCGTCCAATTGATGCCATGAGATTTTATGAGATTACATGAGATGAAATTACATGAGATGTCCAGGATTGTCAATTTCATAGAAACAATGGTGGTCACCAGGGGCTGGGGAAAATGAGAAATTTTTTTTCAAATGAGTACAGGGTTCTGTGATGAAGAGAATGAAACGTGGATGATGGTGATGAGTGCTCAGCAGTGTGCATGTCCTGAAAAGCAAACTGTGCACGTAACATGGTTAACATGCTACATTTTATATTATGTATATTTGAACAGAATTAAAAATTATAATAAAAATAAAAGAAAGTAGATGAGTGATGATCCTGGAAAATTTTTATTTCATTTCCGAATCAATATAAAATGGTGCATAAATTAAAGTAGACTTTCTTTTTTTGGCTAAGGACAAAAAAGTGGTGACAGGGAATGAAAGGATGATGTTCTTTGTGGGGAATTTTGTAGAGGAAAACTTTCCAGGTTATTTGACTTTTGAAAAATTATATAAAATATATGCACCCAGTCTCGGCTTTGGCCATCCAGTTAAATCATCCAATGTGCTTTTTAAAAAAGTCATTCTTTGGTTTGGGGTGAGGCCTTTAACAGATGGTTGTGATGTTTAGGCAGAATTAAGAACTGCTACTGTAGGCTTTCTACCATTACATTTTCTATGTTAGACTGCAGTCATTTGATTTGTTCTTGGCACATGAGGAGTACCCATTGATTAGCTAGCTTTTTATAATGAAGAACTCAATACTAGTAAGCTCCGCCATGGAAATCTTACAAATAAGTGCTAAAGGTTTTTAAGTAAATTGAAAAAATTGATAACAGGATGCAATAGCTAGTTGGATTCGTTTTCAGGCTCGAACAAGATAAACAATAATTTATTTGATGTTCTAATGCCATTCTTAAGAAAGCCATTCAAAGATTTTTAAGAAAATACAGCAATAGACTGAAAGCTGCACCTGAACTGCTATCAAGAGAGACAGAAGTGGGGGCAACAGGAAACAACTGTGGTATCTTTGTTGCCCTGTGATTGTCCATCAAGGAGATTCCCCTGCCAGGTGACAGTCACGCTCCCAGAGGTTGAGGTCCATCATTCCTCTGAGCAGGAGGTCCTCATGTTCTCAATTCCCAACCCTGTCTTCTCACAAAGCCCCACTCATTCCTCAATTTAGCTCAAGCTTACTCAAAGTCTCACCAGCAAACTGAAATTGGTTACATTTAATGTCTTTGCTCTGTGCCCTATACATTGCTGCCAGGAAAATCTTGGCAGAGTATAATATGGAACTTGTTTTTATGCTTCAAGACTGGTCGCTTTCACTCTATGGATATAAAGTGGATACCTTAATCTGGTATTCTTAGTCTTCTGCACATCAGCCTCCAGTATTTTCCCCAGTGATCCAACTGTGGGTTGCTGAGATTTGGCTGCTTTAAGACAGACATGGCAAGTTTGAGCTCTAAGCTTCAGGCTGGATCCATGTCTTGTCCTTGAACTGGCAGCTACCTGAGGCATGATCTTCTCAGGGTGGTGTATGGCTGGAGGGCAAGAAGGGCAGGTGGACACTTGTGTTAGCTTCTAAAGTGTAGACTTGAAGTTGGCACACTATCTATTTGAGTCAGTTTCTATTGGACAAAAAAAGTCACATGGTTGAGCCCAACTCTGTGGGACAAAGAGATTCACCCCTTTCCTAGAAGTCATAAAGGGTGCAATGAGTATTTTGCTGAATGATAATTTAGGATATCTATAAGACATTCTAAGAAAACAAAATTTGTATAGTTAGTAAAATCATCATTATAATAAATAATGATTAAAATAATTAGCTTGGTGAAATACTGTTTCTAAAATGAGTAAATAAATAATAGGGTTGGGGGAATAATAGCTCAGAGGTAGACTGCCTCTGCTGGGTTCAATCCTTCATCCCCTCCCCATACATACACATACATAATTTTTAGGGTGAATTATAACATATGACTTTTCTTTTCTTTTTTAATTGGTGCATTGTAGTCATACATCCTAATAGGGTACAAGATGGTAGAGAGACATACATGCACGTATCACTCATTTAGCCCTTCCCCAATTCCTGCCCCATTTCACTCCCTCCTCCCTCCTTCTCAGGTTGGCTTAGTGATTGATTGACTTTGATATGTTTGTGAATGTACATTGTGTACATTAGGGAATTTCTCCTCTTACACAGTTTACTTTTTTGATGATTTCTATGGCCCAATTGAAGAGATCGGGTTCATTTTTTGAACAAATTTTTTGGAATTCTATTGCCATTTTTTCAAGACTAGAAATTGTTCTATCATATGTTATTTGAATTCCCTCCTGTTTCCATTATCTCCAATAGTGGCTAAATATTCCCAGAAGGTATACACTTGGAGTCAGATGTCAGTGCTGTCTTGATAGAAAACACAAGGGCCTTGAGGCAGGTAGTGTACTGGCTCCATTATCATGGCGACCACTGAACTTGGGCAAATGGTGCAAACTCACAAAACTACAGTCTATTTAGTAAAACATGCCTGAACTATTAGGTTGTTGTATTGATTAAATGAGATCATGTCTGAAAACACAATTCAAAATGTTAGTGTATTCGTTAGCTTTTTTGTTGCTGTGGCCACGATACCTGACAACAACAACTTTGAGGAGTTTGTTCATGGTTTCAGAGTTTCATCCATAGTTGGCCAGATCCAAAGCAGAGCCACCCTGGCAACAGGGAATGAATGGCAGAGGGAAGCCGCTCAAGGCAGCAGAAAACAGGGAGAGTGAGAAGAGGGAGGGAGTAGGAGCCAGGGATGGGTATAGTCTTCAAGGTCATGCCCCCAGTGACCCACTTTCTCCAGCCACACCCTACTTACCCACAGCTACTATCTAATACATCCATTCAAAATATTAATCCCTCAATGGGTTTATCCACTGATGAGATTAGAACACCTGATTCAATTGTTTTTTTGTTTTTTTTTTTTTTGCTAACACATGGAGTTTTCTAGGGCACACTTCATATCCAAATCATAACAACAAAAACAAATAACATTATTTATCATTTGTCTAGACTATAGTTTGTATAGGTTTTAGTTCTTTTCTACTATGCTTTATTACTGACTTTAAATTGTTGTTAGTTAATAATCAGGTGTAATTAAAAGCAAAGCCAAAACTTTCATTCATGGATAAATGGCTAATAGCATTCCTATATGAATTAATTATATTTAGAAACCACCAACTGAAATAGATTATCATAAACATGATCAGTTATTTATTTAAATTAATTTTAGTAACTTGGGATACCATAATTGTTTCAATATTTCCATTTCAAAACACCAACAAATATATATCAACCACAAAGAGTTGGTATAACATATTGAAACAAGTAATTTTCTCTTTTTATTATATGTGATGCATATCTTAATAAATATCTCAAAGCTCACTAATATTCAAACAAATAGCATTATTAATAATTACTAAAATTCTTTCTTTTATGTGTGAATGATTTGCTGAATAAGAAAAAATGACTGATGTTTTATCATCGAAAAAAATTTTAATCCCAAGTTTTGATCTTGAACACTTAATCACATCTTTATGAAGCACTATGATTTCATGTCGTTGTCAGTCTTCGCAAGTTCAAAAGAAACAAACCATACATTTATTTTCAAATGAGATTCATGTTGTTGAAATAGGCCTACCAAATTTAAACAAATATATTGAGAAAGACTTTTTATTCCTAGGGGTTACATTCTTTACAGCTAGATTTATTTAACTGGAGAGTGCTTATGAAATGATTGAGAAAAGATAATAAAAACAGAACTACTGGGAAAGTATGGAATGTGTTTATAAGATCACAGATCCCAGGTATATAAATTAATCATTCAGAGAAAATAAACAGTTTCTGAAAGTGGACATGAGCATAATAAAACCTATCAGTCACTGAATAAGTTTTCTTAAACACCAGTATTGTATAAGCATGAATATAAAATACAGATATGAATAAATAAGAATTTTTTCCATAATGTTTTTTAAGTCTAGAAAAGATTGACTCTTGCAAAGTTCATAAATTGATCTTTAAACATTTCCAATAATCTCAGAATTCAGAAGACACGAAAATTTTATAATGGGAGTTCTGGCATTGGGTCATAGGCAAAACATTATAAGAGCCTCCAAATGATCATTGCACAACAGATTTCATTCCATTTAAAAAAAAAACGATGAAATAGCTTTTTAATGAAAAATTCTGGAGCCTCTGAAAAAACAAATCTAAGGTCCATGAAGTGAAAAAATTTCAATTCCTAGTAGAGGCTGAGGGTTTCTGACCCAAAGTTAGTAGGAACAGAAGTGACGTGAAGTTTGGATTTATTTTTTGTAGATCTTGGAATATTTGCATATACATAATAAAATATCTTGGAGATAGAAACCAAGTCTAAATAAGAAATCCATCCATGTCTCACATACACTTTATACATATAGCCTGAAAGTAATTTTATGCAATGGCTTTAGTTTCATGCCTAAAACAAACTTTCATGCTGTGGAATTTTCTACTCATCGTGTTGTGCCGGTGCTCAAAAGCTTTAGTGTTTTGGAACATTTCTGATTTCAGATATTCACCGTGGGTGTTCTGCCCATAGTAGCATTCGGGATGCCCATTGCTGAAGTGTTTCAATTTCCACCGCTCTGTAGCTTTGGGATGTCGTACCATACTCTCTCCTATTGAGCCTGGGCTGGGCTGGGGACTTGGTTGGGTCAATAGAATGTGTCAGAAACAAGGGAAAGCTCATTCCCAGCCTGGGTCTGTGTCCAGAGGGACCTGGTGTTTCCACTTTATTTTAGAGTACTGCCAATACCTTGGAAACTGACTCGGCCAGACTGTCAGATGAGCAAAAGTAGGGCAGCCGCCCCCCAACACAGTGGCTAGCCACCTGTCCCCCAAACCTGAGAAGAATCCATCTGAGCTGCCCGCCTCACCCTCAGATGACCACTGACACATGACAGAGTCCAGCACAGACCACAGCACCCATAAACTGAGAAGCAGCAATGCTCATCCAGAGGCCATCTTCCCCAATGATCATTTCCACTATTTTGAGATTGTGCCAATTTACTTAGGAAATACATTTTTTTAGATCTCAGTATTTTTAAAATTTAATTCACCATTTTCCCACACAAACTATTTTCATGCTCGATTTACTCAAATTTACATTGGTTTTGCAATTTCAACTAGGATTCCTTAAGTATATTTTCATAGAAACACTTGTAGGATATGCTTGAATTTAGCTAGCAAATTGTTTTCCCTCTTTGGCCCTATTCAATAGGTTAGTTAACTAGTATGTGAATCAATATTAAAAGGAAAGCATTTAAAAAGGTAAAATATAAATAAAAAGGAACTAAATATTTTTTCCCAAATAGCATTGACAGTCCCTAAAACTGAAAATTCCAAACCCCAAAAGATTGAGTAAAATATATATTAGTTTACAAATTTAAAAAACTGGTTCAACTGAACTCATTGAATTGAAAGCAGAAAGGATATCAAAATGACAGAAGTGAATCCAAAGATAACATTTTTTTCTCAAAATCTCAATGCATAAATTAAAATGAATAAAACATTACCACAGACTGAGTAAAGTAGCAACAAATATATGTTTTATAAAACACAGATAATATAAAGGGATTCTAAAAGGGTAAACTTCTAAATAGTAAACAAACCCAGACCAGAAAAAAGTAATAAAAATTGAAAATATAATAGTAATGTCAGAGAAATTTGAAATCAATGTGAGACAATCATGCACCAATAAAAATATTTTAAAAGAAATTTGTATTCAAGGAAAAGATGTTGCACAGGAAAACAATAAGTTAACAAAAAATTATCTAAGTAATAATGTAGCAATAAATAATAGCAGAACAGCAACAGCAAAAAAGAAAAATCCATAAGCTGAAAGAAATACTAAGAAAAAATAATGTAGTTATTTAAGAATGTAAAGTTCTGGGCCAAATAATTGAAACTAAAGTAATACAAATATATTAACTCATATATTTACATAGCAAAAATTATGCTTAATCACTTAGATGATGAATTCTTTTAGTTTTCTGGTTTGGGTGGGAAATGAGGTTATATGTTTCTTTTTGCTTTAGTTTGTATATGGTTCCAGTGTATTCTCCAACAGTTTGTGTATAGGAAATGTGGTGGAACCTTTAAAAATAGGGCCCTACTGTGAGGTAATTAGGTTATCAGGGCACCACCCTGGAAGGGTTCAGTGCTGGGGCCAAAGAGTGAATTAGTTCCTTCTTCATGTGGCTGGTTCTCTTCTCATTTCCCTGCCATGTTGTGACCCAGTCAAGGTGGGGTCTTACCAGAGGCCAAATAAGTGAGACTGTCCAGTCTTGGACTTTCAACCTTCAAGATTGTGAGCTAAATAATCTTTTTTTCTTTTTAAGTACCCAGCTTCAGGTGTTTTGTTATAAAAAAAACACAGATATGGACTAACATGCTTTGTATTCATGCAAATGACCAAAAAATAAAAAATAAAATAAAGAAAGAATAAGGGGAGCAAGCCCTTAAGGATGGAGACCAGGAAGTTGGCTGGGTATGGGAGAGGATGGAGACTGGAGGAAAAGGACCCAGAGATCTGGCCTAGCAAGGTTGATCTGGAAGCAGAAGATGACTCAGTAGGACCAGTTTGGAAGAGGTAGCCAGCAAGGGGGCAAGAGTAAGGCCATGGTAGGTAAGGGGAAGAAGCCTGGGCCTCTCAGAACAAGACACCTGCATAAAAATGGAAACACCTGTATGCATTCCAACTGCTCTGCACCTGTTTACTGTTTCAGCCCCAGCCCTACGACACCTCCCTAGGTACTGCATTGGCCAGACTCAGAATCTCTTGAAGTTCTGAAAGCACACCATGTCTGTTTGTTTTCAACACTTACTTATATTTTTATTAATTACCCAAATGGGAGCTAATTAACTTGATTGAAGGCTGCTCCTCTTTGATATGGTGGTCACTATCTTGGGCCATACTTGTTACCCCGACAGAACAGTTGCTGGTGCAAAATTGCTTGTTCCTTCTACAGCAAAGGATTCCTATCTAGAAATAAGCACTCGATTTCCTTTGTTCCTTGTCCTTGAAAGCAAGTTTAAAATCCAGCCAAATAGATACCATGCGGCCTGTTAGTAATTGGACAGTGAAGAACAATACCCGATCTGTGTCCTGTTTTCTGGTATCCTACCATATCCGATTTGTATCCTCTTTCCCTCTCTCCCACAATACTGATTTGTATCCTATTTCATATTATCTTATCGTACATTCTACTCTGTCTTCGCTCTTGTTATCTTTCATGAACTGGACATTTATTCCTCGTTCATTCATGTGCTGTGAATTCAAACTAAAATGCCTCCCCCTTAGTGGAGATCTCCCCACTTACCCCGAGCTAAAGAAACCCCACCACCATGTGAACTCATATTGTTTTGTTCATAGCATGGGCATGTTAAATGCTGTTTGTATTGGATTGTCAATGTGCCCTGTCTCTTCCCATTCAGCCCTAGAATCCTCAAGGGTCAGGTGGCTAGGTCCACCCTTATCGTTTGAAGACTCTGCAGCACCACGCATATTATAGGTGTTTTCTAAATGTTAAAAGAGACGCATTAGAAATCAAATAATTAAATGTTTTTAGATGGAACTAGAATTTGTTTACATTTGAAACTCTCATCCATGTATTTCATTTTGGATTGTAATAATGATAATAATGAGACTTACTTTTATATTAGAACTCAAATTTTAATTAATTGCAATTCTCTTTCTTTCTTTCTTTCTTTCTTTATTTCTTTCTTTCTTTCTTTCTTGTGGTACTGGGGTTCCTGGAAACCCTTCTACCTCCAGGCTACACTCCCAGACCTATTTTTTATATTTTTATTTGGAAACAGGGTCTCCTAAGCCAGCATGGCTGGCTTCCAACCTGCGCGATCCTCCTGTCTCCGCCTCCCAAGCGCGGGGATTACAAGCATGCGCCACCACACGCAGCCGATTGCAATACTTTCATTGTATCACAGTGATATCTTAGTACAAGAGTAAGAAATTCTGTTGTGGGTGTTAATCGGAGCTTTCCATTAGGTTTGATAGAAATGAGTCACAGTTTTAAATACCACATCTCCCCCACCCTTTTATCCATAGACATATATGACCAAATTGGGTTCCCAACAAGTAATGAGAGAAACAGAAGCATTTAATACTTGAAAAGAATGAATTACACCCTCTTGCTGACCTGTTTGCCACAGTAACTAATGCAGCCTTCCTTGACAACCAAAAAGAAGGAATTCCCTGCAAGTGTACTGTACTGAAAATATTATTTCAATCACTTGCTCCAACATGGAATTTTATATCTCCTGGATACATGATCAAAATACATTTTCACTAAGACAGGAGGATCCAGGTTCACTGCCAGCCTCAGCTACTTAGTGAGTGAGACCCTGTTTCAAAATAAAGAATAAAAAATAGGGCTGGGGACGTAGCTCAGAGGTAGAATGCCCCTGGGTTCCATCCCCAGTACCGCAAAAAGAAGACATTTTCACACCAAAATTGCATCCTTTTCTCATTCATCAGTTCAATCAATAGTAATTTATTAAGTGCATGTCCATTTAATAGTCACTATATACTAGAGGCACACAAAGAGCACAGGCAAGTGTTCTGAAGAGCGTTTCGTTTCATGCCTTCATCACACTCCCTCAGGCTGTCCCTGCTCCCAACAAGGCTTATAGCTTAGCCATGAAAGAAAAACCTGCAGGTTCTCGCTAAGGCATTGACTGCTCTTAGCTTTAGAGGTAAGAATGCTGTATTTCACTGCATTCTATTTCTAACTTGTTTATTACTTTAGGAAAGTGAGAAATTTTGCCTCACAATGATACCAAATGTGGAGACTGACACCGGGCAGCACATCCTAAGCATGAACATGCCCTGTGCATTGAAGTCAGAGCTTCGGCTCAGGTGCGACAGTTCCTCAGTGGTGGAAGACTTGGGGCGGCTCATCCATCAGGGCAGTTGGGAGGCGGAGGCAGGCTCAGGCCTCACTGGTGGAGTAGGCCTCAGGTGTGGATTTCTGACATGGTCGCCAAAGGGTTGAAAGATGGTAACACTTGAATCTTTGAAAGCAAATACTAAAAAATATATTCAAATGTTTAACCCAGCTTAGGTTTTTGTTGTTGTTGTTGTTGTTGTTGTTGTTGTTTGTGTTTTTTTTATGATACTGGGGTTCCAGTACCAAAAAAACAAAAACAAAAACAAAAAACAATTTAAGCTGGGTGTGGTGGGGTATGCTTACAAGCATTTGGGAGGCTGAGACAGGAGGATTGTGGTTCATGGACAACCTCAGCTACTTAGTAAGACCCTTTGCAATTCAGTGAGACCCTGTTTCAAAATAAAGAATAAAAAATAGGGCTGGGAGTGTTGCTCAGAGGTAGAATGCCCTTGGGTTTCATCCCCAGTACTGCAAAAATATTTATATTTCATAAATATTCATAACAATTCATATTTCAAAAATATTCTATAGCTGGAAAAAGTCACAAATCTGTACTTTATTTTATTTTTTATTTTATTTTATTTTTTTTGGTGGTACTGGGGTTCCTGGAAGCCCGTCTATCTCCGGGCTACACTCCCAGACCTATTTTATTTTTGGAAACAGGGTCTCCTAAACCAGCGCGGCTGGCTTCGAACCTGCGCGATCCTCCTGTCTCTGCCTCCCAAGCGCGGGGATTACAAGCGTGCGCCACCACGCCCGGCCTACAAATCTGTACTTTAATTCCCTGCTCTTGAGGTCCCCGTGGCTGAGAGTCTGATATTTGTTTTTCTCAAGTTTTCCTATGCTTCTAATGGAACATGCATGTACTTATCTTATGAAAGTGGTACCCAGCATAGTGAGCATCCTTAACTGCCTGGTACCCGGAACTGAGGAGACGAGAGGAGAGCAGGTGGACAGTGGCCTGGAGTCTGAGATTTCCATAAAGGAAGTGGTGGGATGGGGCCTCTGGATTGGTTTACTAACAGGAGAGTGTTTATTTACTATCTCCAAGAATTAATGAACCCTGCCTAGATAATCTCTGCAGCCTCAGCAAGACTCCAGATGTAGAGCATCAAAATACAGTAAATCAGACACATGGTTAATATGCCCTGATACCAGCTTTCTTAATTTAAAGAAATACACAGACTTGGCTTAAGTGTTTCAAGCTAACAAACAACCTATTTGCGGGACATAAATAATATGGGAACAGACTGTTAGGAGTAATATAACATCTGTAGCTCTTAGAAAATAAAACATAGTTAATTAGGGAGAGCATGAATTATGTAATCATTATTTTTATATTTAGTTCTTTCTAGGTTATTCAACCTGCCATCTACACATGAATAACAATGAAAGTCTCATAAACAAGCAGAAATACCCAGGAGGCCAGAAGAGTCATCGTGCTTCAAAAATGCATGTGTTAGGACATTTGCAACCTCAGGAAAAATAGATTTCATAAGTCTAGAAGCTCAACCTTGGAGAGGATAAACATTTGATTCAATGACATAAAACTAAAATTTGCTGAGATGCCTTTAGAGCTTGAAATATCTAGAGCCATCAACATGCTCTCAAGAATTAAACTGAAAAATATTTCTTCAAAATGTCTTAGCCAACCAAACATGAGCAAGTTTGCTATTGTAGCAAAAACTGGCTATTTCCTTTGCTGGTCTCAGCATGTTCTGAAAAGAACATCCTTCTCTATTCAACAGAAGAGTGAGAAGTCTTTATTTCCAGCCAGATACAATCTCTCTATCCAACTATCTATCTATCTATCCATCTATCTACCTATCTATATCTCTCTGTATCTGTATTTTATTTTTTGGTTATTTATAAAGCTTTTCCCATTTCATCATTATGTTATCTATAAATTTTATCAATCACTTTATCCTTCCTATATTCTCAATAGTGCCTACCCAGAATCGAAAATACCCACAAAATTTTCAGCCACAGGTATAAATACTTTACATTTTAAGAGGGAAATATGGAATTAATGAAGAAGGACCATCAGCTGAAAAATGGTAAAGGTCACTGGAGTTCTCAAAAATCTAACAAGAATATGCAGAATTTAGATTTTTTAAAAAATTACCTTTACAAATAGTTAATACTTTAAGAACCATTAAGAGCAAACTTTTCGATTTTTCTTGGTTTGGGTGCTGGGGATTGAACCCAGAGCTTCACACGTGCTAGGGAATTACTCTGCCACTGAGGTATACCCCCAAGCCCTCTAAGTTTCCATTCTTAAAACTTCATCCCTTTGTTCATTTTAGGACAAGATAAGATCATGTTGGTATTAGAACCATTGATCTGAGGAGGTACATGAAGATCCACTGGAAAAAACGAAATATGGACCTACCCTGTACTAAGTTCCCCAGAAAGTTACACTGAACACATGAGTGTGCCTGAGGAAATTGCCTTTGGATAATTTTATCCCCAGGAGCCACAGCGGGAGACGGGAAAGAGTCAAATAAAGATGTGTTATCAACCTCAACACCACCATGGGCAGATGGGACTTGGTCCTCCCGGGGGTGTTGTGAATAGGTACATAGACTATTCCTGGAAAATATTCATGAGGAAGATGAGAAAAGCATAAATTGTGCACTGGCTTTCATGTCCCAGTGGCCAAGAGTTGACCCTGGGAGGGCAGGAGGATATCCATGATGACGTTACACTTCAAGAGTCGCACCTGCTCTGTGTGAGTGGTTTGTGAAAAGTATCCTAAAGAGGTGGCCACAGACAAGCTACAGGGAAGACAAGGGACGGGTGCAAGGTGTTGGCCTTGACACCTTCGCAAACCCGGCTGCTCAAAGAAGGTGGTCAAGAAAATAAGAGCTGGGGCACAATGGGGTAGACCTCATCTCGTAGAAGCATGTGAATCTGATATCTGTTCTTACTGGAAATCATGAGCACAGGACCATACACAGCCTCTGCAGACAGTAGAGAAAGGAGCATCTAGACCAAGGACAGCAACAGAGAGAAAGAAGCTGGTGGAACTCCTTAATTGGACTGTGGAAGAGGTGAGGGCACAGGGGATGTTGTCTTTTTCTAGGATCAAACTCCTCGACCTCCGCGTGCTTCAACACAGACTAACATCTGGGGGAGGAGGAGGTGTTCTTTCCATGCGTGTTTTTTTTTATATCGGGCTGCTACTTATTTTAACTTGCCAGTTTTCACAGAACAATACCATCTGTCGGTGATTATAGCTCTACATAAATTAAGTTGCTTTATTACCTCTGAGTTTTGTATGCTTTCAAGAGAGCTTGCAGCTCTTTCTGCTCACAACCTGTCTTAATTTGGGTTCCTTTGTAAACCAACCTTGACAAGGATGTGAGGAGGGAATTTATTTGAGAGGTGATCCCAGGAAGTGCTGCAAGGGGAACAGATAGCCCACAAAAGTGTCGGCACGAGTAGACTTCTGTTGTCTTGATCTTTCTAGAGCATGTCCCACAGAGAAATAGAGAAACTGGGATGCATATATATTGGCTCTAGTTCCTTACTGGTTGAAGGTTACTCCTTGGCCCTTATATACATTCCACATCTAAGCTGCTCTGCATGTGAAAGCAAACTCTCCTAGTGCCAAGACAGCCCTCCTAGACTGAGAAGCAAGCAAGCTTAAATAGTTGAGGTGGGATGACATAGGTGCATCCTGTAGCTGCACCATGAATCCAGAAATGGGCTAAGGGTTTACACTACAGTGTCATTAGCTTACACTAGAGTGTCAGCAGCTACTATACTCTTTGAGAAAATCTGGCCAAGGACAAGGAGATCAAAGATTCACTGGTGAAAATAAAAATGTATGGAATGAATAGAAAAGACAATGGGAAGGACTCCCTGAGGAGAGCTCATAAAGAATTCTGGATCAAGTGATGGTCTCTCCAGAAAACAAAAATTCTTCCTCTTTTCTAGTGATTGTGGATGCTCTAAAGAGATCAAGGCAATGTCGCACTGCAAGATAATGTTCTTTATTTATTATTATTGTTGTTTTGCTTTGATAATTAAACATTACTGTATAGAATGTTTGGAAAGATACAACACTAGGGTTTATAATAGAGTTTCCCTAAGTATATGAGAGGTCCCCCCCCCAAAAAAAAGGTATTTTAGGTATTTTTCTCCTAAACAAATCAGGTCTTCTTCATCTGATGCACCTCTAAAGAAAAGTTGGTTCCAATATAGTTGTGAAATGCAGATAATGTGTGCATAATTTTATATTAACCTTTTCGAAGAGGGAAGATATTTCTTCATATTCTCTAAGTAAAAATAAGGAAATATTTTTAAAGTAGGTATTTAAGAAAATTATGTGAGTTTTTTTAATATTTGCTCATTGATTTTTAAATATACTTCAAATTAGAAAACTATTATTACTGATTCATTGAAATCTGTGGTCAATGATCTAACCCTTTGTATCTCCGTACACCCTAAATTGGCAGTAGGCTTTACTGACTTCGGGGAGGTAGATTTCTATAAAATTTTTTTCTAATGAGTAATGAATTTCTTTGACAGCTGTAACTTATTCCAGATCCTTAAAAAGACAAACACCTTCCTAATAACTACACATGGCTAGAAAAATATTTGTATTGTGCCCAATAAGCATAATAGCAACCAAAAATATAGACACTAAGCTGAATACACACATAGATAATAAGTAAAATATTTTCAAGTTCACTGTAACAATGTCTTAAAATATTGACAAATCCTGATTGTCAAGGAAGGTTTATTTAAGAAATGGAAGAATAGCATAATGGTGGAAAAGGTATTTATGCTCAATTGCTAGACTAATAGAATAAATGAGCAAAATACATAGTATTGCAGTAGATATTGAGAAAGTATTCAACCAAATATATTAGCTATTTCTGATTTTAAAAATAAAAATACCTCAGGAAGTTGAGGAAAGAATATTTCCTAAATTTGGCAATTTTATTTCAAGAAAACTATAGAAGCAATGTTAAAGTGTTGCCATTATAACCGGAAATAAGGCAAGAATGACAAAAATCATATTATCCAAAGTATTCCTGAGAATCACAGAAAAAAGACAAAATAAACATTGATAAATACTGGAGTGGGGGATTCAAAATTTTCACATTGCAATTTAAAATCATGAAATAAAATATATTAGAGTAATACAAGAAATATGCAAGATGTCTAGAAATAAGATAAACATACAAAAAGCATAAACTTTCAGTATACTAAGAATGAACAATTACTAGAAAAAATACATTCAAAATAACAGCAAAAGTATATCTGTCCTACCATAAAAATATATGTTAAAACATAAAAATATGTTATTTAACGTATATATCATATATATGTTAAATATATATGACAAAACACATGTGGTGGCATATGCTTGTAATCCCAGTATTTGGGAGGCTGAGACAGGAGCATCATGCAGGTTCGGAGCCAGCCTCAACTACTTAGAGAAGCTTTCAGCAATTTAGTGAGACCCTATTTCCAAATAAAATATAATATAGGTCTGGAGTATAGCCTGAAGGTACAAGACCCCTGGGTTTCATCCCCAGTACCACAAAAAGATTACTTTTTAACATATAAAAATTTTTTATAAAAATTATATTATTATAAAATTTTATATACATATAAAAGTAATCTTTTTGTGGAACCAGGGATTGAACCCAGGGGCCTTATACCTCCAAGCTACACCCCCAGCCCTATTTTTTATTCTTTGTTTTAGCATTTCATTCAGTTGTGGAGGGCCTCACTAAGTAGCTGAGACTGGCTATGAACCTGCGATCCTCCTGTCTCCGTCTCCCAAGTACTGGGATTACAAGCGTGAGCCACCACACCCAGCTCATACCTAGCTCAAAAAGTAATAATTAAGGGCATAAAATAAGAACTTAACGACATGAAAATAATAAGAATTGAAATGGAAAACCTGATATTAATAAAGACTTAAGTTTCTCTCAAATTAATTTGCTGATTCCACTCTATCTCTATTAATGCCCCAAGGGTAATTTTTAAATGAAATTGTTCAAATTGATTCTAAATGTAATCTTTAGTAAAAGTTGGCACATAAGGAGAGAAAAATAATTATAATACAGATATAATTTATACCACAAAAGAATAAACAAATGCTATTTAAATAAGTAGAATCCATTAAGATGTATGAGTAAAATGCACCAATAAAAAAAGTTTTTAAAAACTGAGATAGAGGAAAGTTAAATAACCTAGGCAAGGTCACTTAGCTTCCAGCTGGTGACACCAGGGCACAGATTCAGAGACGGCGCTCCTCCGTCAACAGCACGCTATGCTGCTTCTAGCAAAACTATGCGTGTGCATACACAGAGCAAAGAGGCAATGTCCATCACATACAAAGAGTTTCCATCAATCAACATGAAAAGACCATAGCTCAATAGGCATAAAAATTAGAAGGTGTATATAGGCATTTTCAAAACAATACACAATATAAATGGCGAATAAATATGTGGAAAATATTAAAACTCACAATTGGGGAAATGCAATTAGAAATACCAACAAAAGTGCAGGAAGTTCATGAAAAATTTAAAATAGTTTTGATAGCTAATGTCTAATGTGGAGTTAGAGAAATCATCTCCAATCCCACTCTGTTGGAAATCAACTTGGCATTATTTGTCCGATTAAAAACTAACCATGAGCCTGCAAAAATACAAAGATGTAAAAATGTATGTAAAGTGCTGTATTTTTTAAAAAGTGGCCAAAGAAAATAACACTAACCAACAGAATGAAATATATGCAAGCACAAAATTAAATAAATACTGAGAAAACAAATGTCAATTTGAGGTTATTATTTTTAAAACATGAAAG
Organism: Muscardinus avellanarius; assembly: GCF_963383645.1. Taxonomy (NCBI): domain Eukaryota; kingdom Metazoa; phylum Chordata; class Mammalia; order Rodentia; family Gliridae; genus Muscardinus; species Muscardinus avellanarius. Next base: position 8,264,496 of record NC_137805.1, on the reverse strand, counting down.
AAAATTGCATATAATCTTTTGTATTTTATGTAAATTTGCACACAAATTTTGTGTGTATTCGCTTTTAATGTATTGTAAAACTTGTCAAGAATTGCCAAAGTACTTATACTCTCATCAATTTTTATTTTTTATATTTAAAATATTTAATATACCAAAATACTTATTATACAGAGGAGAGAGACAGACGAAAACTGAGGTTGAACTTTTGCTTTACTACATATATATTTTGGGGGGAGGGGGTTGAACCCGGGGCATTCAGCCTCTCAGCTACACTCCCAGGCATATTTTATTTTTATTTTGAAACAGGGTCTTAATAAGTTGCAGAGGACTAATGCTAAGTTGCTGAGACTGGTCCTGAACCTGCAACCCTCCTATCTCAGCCTCCCAAATACTAGGGTCACAGGCGTGTGCCACCATGCTCAGCTCGTATATTTCTATAATTTTTGAATTCTTATAACTATTTATTGCATGCATAATTTATAAAAGGGCAATAAAGGTGCTGAACATTGTTTTTAAAAAGTTCATGAAACAAAAATTGTGTTTGGTAATCATTTAACTACTAAATTACTATTTCTATTTTCTGGTAACTACTACAATGAATTAAAATCTTGCCACTCTAAGAGATACCTGGACCAACCAAAATGGCATTACCTGGCAGCTAGTTAGAAATTCAGAACGTCTGGCCCTACCTCAGATCAGCAGAATTTATGCTGTAATTTACCAAGATCCCCAAGTACTTTTGGGCATGTTAAAGTTTAAGGTACATTCATCTTAAATATGAAATATTTTATCTTCTGCTTTCTTTCTTGAAAAAAAAACTGCTTTAAGGATAAAATATTTTACTTAAATTTCTTTTCTAATATATGAAAAATATTTGAAATTTTCTTCCAATATTATTGTAGAGATAAACTTTTCACAATATTAAATTTCCTAAAGAATGCTAAACCCAACACTAGAATTTTTTAGTACTAAGGAAGCAGGACAACTGAATGTAAAAGAAAATGACATTTACATGTTTAAAAGAGGGGTAGAGCCGGGCTTGGCGCACACTTGTAATCCCAGCATTCAGGAGGTTGAGACAGGAGGATCGCAGTTCGCGGACAGCCTCAGCTATTCAGTGAGGCCCGCTGCAACTTAGTGAGAACCTGTTTTAAAATAAAGAATAAAAAAAATAGCACAGGGGGTGTAGCTCGGAGGTCAGAGGTCGAATGCCCCAGGTTCCATCCCCAGATCCACAGGGGAAAAAAAAAAAAAGAGGGCAGGCCAACCTCTACAAACTGCAAATTTTTTTTCTCCTGCATCCAGAGTCAATGTTTTCCCTGCAAAGCAACATGGAGAAGTGGTCACCTGTTCATACCCATTACCAGACACTCCACCAAAGGACCTCTTGCTTTCCCATAAATCAAACCCATCCCCCTCACACCTTCACAAGTTTTCACAGAAATCTCACCTAAGTTGCTACCTAACATTTCTTAAAGGATGCTCCCTGGACCAAGTGTGACTCCACCCCTCATTATTCTTCACTGCATCTACCTGGTATGTGGTTTCCCTCATTATACTGTCATTTGCATAAGGAAAAGGCTCCTGTTGCCAAGGCAACCAGACGTGGTACAAGCACTGTGCCTCCTGACTGTGATCCTGCTTCTAGTTTTTCTTCGGCTGTAGGATCCTACCACTTGGTTAAAGGTAAACAGTTCCTTCCTCAGTTCTGCCTTTTTTCTTGTTTAGTGGCCCTCGCTACAAAGTCCAACTGACTTGTCTACATTCTCTTGACTGTGAGTTAGCGTCTCTTATTTCCACAAGCTAACACCTAGTTCTCTCTTCCCCTAAGCACACTCTCCTACTGCTCCTTGGGTTCAACACTGCCAGTTCTGCGTTTTGCTCACCTTTAGGATATGTCTTCCAAACATTTTGTTCACCTTTAAAAGTATCCTCACTTGTAAAATGTCTTTACTTCCTTTCTTCTCTTATTCCAGATATTTTTCTGTTATAATAAAGGCTAATAAAAGAACCCAATACTGTTATTATAGTTCCTAATAGTAAGCAACATGAAATATTACCTGCTCAATCCTTTTTCCTAAAGTAGTGGCTTTAATCTAAGCTGGATGTTGCAATCTTTTGGGTGGTGCCAACAAATTCTAGTGCTTGGGTTCCACCCCCAGAGATTCTAAGATCATTTGTCAGGGGCACAGCATGGGCAGGGCATTGATAAACCTTTCTGGGTGTTTCTAGTGTGCAGCCAAAGTTAGGAAGCATGCAGGGTAATAACTTTTCCACCAAGCCTTCCCATTTTGCAGTGCCTTCACGTTTATCGTAATAAATTATAAATTTACCCGTAGGGTATCGTGCCAGTGTTTTGCCCACTTGTCCTCTGAACCACGACTCTCCGGCCCCTGCTCTGGTCTGTGCACGTTAGAAGGTTGATCCCTTATTCCAGGCTGTATTTCCAAGCTCAAGAGCCAGCTGGTTTTCACAAAGCTTCAGTGAGTAGGACGCCCTTCCAGGTGCCTGCAAGATGGGAGAAAGGGCGAGGCCAGGTGTGCCTTCCTCCTCCCTGTCACTGCACGGTTGTTTCCAGCTGTATTTTCCATTTCTGCCAGACAGACTGACCATGTGTTCAGCTTTTTAGATGTAACCTGGCCTATGGACTTGGTTAATATAACCTCTTCCATTTGGCCATCCAGCCCAGGGATATCAGTATCTAAACTCCACTTGGTCTCAGCACCCTCCTTCGGTATCTTAGTTCATCCATCACCTATAGAACCAGTTCCTAGTAAAATGTCCTCTGTGTTAAATACTTAGAATGGTTTCTGCTTCTCTGGTACTATTTTTAGCGAATATACAAAGCATAAACATAGTTTTCCCAATGAGATATCTTTGATGTTCCTTCTAATAAAGCCCACTCTGGCCCTTAGGGGCTGGGGGGCGGGGCTTGCTAAGAAATGTGGCATACATCCTCATAAAGAAGCCAGGTCTATGCCCCACTGTAAGATACGCACATCACATGTTGACACACGATCTTTTGTTCATAGTTACCACTTTGCCAGCTGAAATAGAAGAGGAATCTCCCTTTCCAGCAACATATAATCATACATTGGTAACATGCTCAGAAGTAGAATGCTGTATGCCCCACCTGACCCTGACATGATTCTCAACATCGTGTCAGGCTAAATAAGGGTTTAGCTCTTGACAAGAGAGTTTAGCTCTTGTTCTCCCAAGTGTAGTGTTTGGACCAGGACAATCAACATCACCTGAGAACTTTTAGCAAACCAGAATTCTGGACCTCACGTCAATCTTTTGTGTTTAAAAACTTGAGCCATAATTCTTAACCCATAAAATGTGTCTTCTGAAAGTTATAATCCAGTGGGGTTTTTATATACCCACAACACCGTGCAATCATCATCACCATCTAATTCCAGAACATTTTTTATTGCACCAAAAAGAGATGCCGGACCCAGTGGAGGTCAGTCCTTACTCCTCCCTTCCCTAGTTCCTAGGCAGACGCCTACTACTGCCTCTGAGGGTCAGCCTATTCTAGTCAATTCATATCCACTCATCCAAACTGCATATAAATGAAAACATAGAATAAGTGGCCTTCATGACTTTTTAAACTTGAAATATTTCCAATATTTATCCACGTTGTACTGTCATCAGTACTCTATTTTTGTAACTAATTAACATTTTATTTTATAGTATAGCACATTGTGCTTGGCCATTCAGCAGTTGATGGGTACTTGGATTGTTTCTTTTCTGGGCTTTTATGAATAATGTTGCTATGAAAATACACGTGGAATTTTTGTGTGAACATACATTTTTAATGTCCTTATGTATACACCTAGGAACAGAATTTCTGAATACTATCATCCTTCTAGGTTTGATTTTTTAGTGAACTACCAAACTGTTCCAAAGTGGATACACTGTTTAAAAGCAATTTCAGCAGTTTCTCTTCCAATTTCTTCATATCCACATCAAAACTTGTTCCTGCCCATATTTTTCTTTTCTGTTACTATCCTAGTTGATGTGAAGTTGTATATGATTATAAATTTGCTTGGTATTTACTGAATAGCGATGTTGAGCTTCTTTTCGTGTGTGTGTCGGTCATTTATATGTCTTCACTGGCAAAGTGTCTATTCAAATATGTTGCTCATTTTTTAATGAGGCGCTTGTGTTTAATTTGAGTTATGAGATTTCTATTATTACTTTACTAGATCACAATTTGCAAATGCTTTCTACCATTCTTGTGTTATTGTTTTACTTTTAGAAAAGCTACCATTTATAGCACATTTTTTTCATTTTTGTAATAGCCTGCTTATCTACTTTTCTTTGGTTACTTGTACATTATATTTCATGCCTAAGAAACTATTGTCTCATGTAAGGTCATCTTGGATTTTTTATGTTTAGATTTTTGATACACTATGAGTTGATATTTTAAATAAGATGTGAAGTAGATGGAAAACTTGATCCTTCTGCATACAAATATATAGCTTCCCAAGTATTTATTGAAGATACTAATTTCTTCCATTAGATTGTTCTCTCAGTCTTGTTAAAAATCAATTGACTCTACATATATCGGTTTGTTTATGGAGTCTTCGTTCCGTTCCATTGATCTGTACCTCTGTCCTTAGGCCAGTACAATGTGTTTTGTTTTCTGCAGGTTTGAAATCTGAAGCATTACTTCTTTTATTCTTTGTCAGGGTTGGGTTTTTATTACATTTATTTTACCTGACAGAAATACAAAAAATAAACATACTACTGGAGGAACATGGGATATTTTCATACATTAAACATCGCGTAATGTTTAAATTGGGCTTAAAGTATCTATCTCTTCAAATACTGATCATTTCTTTAGAGTAAAACTTTAAGCACTTTCTTCGGCTTTTTGAAAGATGCAGGACATTATTGTCATCTCTTGTCACTCTACTATACAAAGCATTCCAGAGCTGCTTTCTCCTATCTAACCCTATTCTTGTAAATGAATTTTATTCTTTTTTATGAATGAGTAGTATTCCATTGTGTATTTATACCACATTTCCTCTATTTGTTCATTAGTTGATGAACGTTACGTTGTTTCTGTTTTTTTTTTTTACTATTATTAACAGTGATGGAGCAAAGCTGGTGATGCGGCTGTCTCTTTGACCTGCCAATTTCACTTTCTTTGAATATATATCCAGGAGTGGTATTGTTGTGGCGGAGGCGGCGCCATTCCTGCTATATGACAGGGTCGCAGCCGGGAAGAGAATTCCGCAGGGCTGGAAGACTCTGGCAAAACTGAAGCCATTATCCCTCTTGATTTTAGTTATAATAATGATAATATTAATGAAATTTGAACATTGCTTTCATTGAGGATTGCAGTTTTGTAATAATCTGAAAATCGATGTGAATATAACTGGAAAATGCCCTAAGGTTTGTGCTGGGAATAGCATTAAGAAGAATATGTCTACGGGAGAACTTTCAAGAAGCTAAATAAAAAAGAGCTCTTTGCCCCTCTGCTTACAACACCTAACTCACTTAAGGTTTTAGCCATTAAGGGAAAAGTTAACTTTAGGCAAATTATACCTACTGTCCAAAGCCTTTCATATGTTGTTTATAAGTTAGGGGGTCGACTGTGGTATTCCCCTGAGGGGGCTAGCGCTAATCAGAATACTTTTCTACCTCCAACCATCCTCCACTTTCCTGTACAGGAGTGTATGATGAATGGAAAGCCCAGAGTTACTATTACTGGAAAATGGCTTGATGTCAGGACTCTGCCATTCCTACAGAGGGTTGGGCAGGCAGGGACCTCCTTGGTGCCTGCTCACTAAAGCAAAAGTTCTCTTGGTAAACTTAATAGGTATTGTAGAAAATTAGATATAGGCATTGTATGTTAGAGAAATAAAATAAGTTTAGTATGGATCTGGTGGTTGGGTCACAATAAATTAGTAAAATACCTAGTGGTCAAAAATAACATAAAATTAGCAGCTAATTTTAGAAGTAGAAACAGTAAGTTTGGCATTTAGTTAGGTTAATAATTAGAATAAAATTGATTTTTGTGGCTAGGTAACCAGAATGAATTGTATGATATTAATTTAGATAATTTCAGGTGGTTTTTCAACCACGGTATTGAAATATGAGCTCCTTGGGGCAGGTTGAATTGTTCCAGATAAAGCACAAAATGTACCTAGGTGTATAGACAACATGTTTTGCTAAAAGTTGTTTCTATCCAGGTGTATTGAGGATATGTTTTGCCAAAAGTTATTAATATCAAATATTTCCATGTAAAGGCATATAAAAATAAAGCATCGACTCTGTATGGCAGAGTCACGCCTCCAAAAAAGGCTGCCTCTCATTCCCTCAAGTTGCCGACTCCTCACCACCTTCGAGAACCCCTGAATTGGCGGAGCTGGTCTTCGGTATTGATGGATCATATAGTCCTATTTTAATTTTTTGAGGACCCGCCATACTGTTTTCTATAAGATTGTACTAATTTGTTTCCATTTATATTGTAAAAATGTTCCTTTTTCTCCATGTACTCATCAGTACTTGTTTTCTGTAGTCTTTTTGATAATAGCTAGTCTAGATTCTATATCTCTTATATTTTTCTTATATTTTGAGATCAACTTGTCAATTTCTGCAATCTATTCAGCTGAGATTTTAATAAGAAATGTGTTTAGTTTATACTTCATTATGATAACAATATTGAGTCTTTCCATCAATGAACATGGGATGGTGGAAAGCCGGGCGTGATGGCGCACACTTGTAATCCCAGCATCCGTGACACTGAGACTAGAAGATCACGGTTTGTGGACAGCCTCAGCTACTTAGTGAGGCCCTCCGCAACTTAGTGAGACCCTGTTCCAAAATAAAGAATAAAAAGTAGGGAGAGGGGTGTAGCTTGGAGGTCGAATGTCCCTAGGTTCCATCTCCAGACCAGCAAAGAAAAAAGAAAAAGGAGATGGTGGGGGTGGGGAGCTAGGAACTGAGCCCAGAGGTTTTCTACCTCTTAGCTACACCCTCAAACCTTAATTTATTATTATTTTTTTTTTGAAACAGGTTTTCATTAAGTTGCCTAAGTTGCTAAGGCTGGTGTTGAACCTGTGATCTTCCTGTTGTAGCCTCCCAAATACTGAGATTGCACGTGAGCACCCCAGGCCTGGGATTGCAGGTGAGCACCCCGGGCCTGGGATTGCAGGTGAGCACCCCGGGCCTGGCAGGTTTCTTACCACTGAGTTGGTGTTTAATCTCTGTCAGCAATGATTTGTAACTTTCAGTGACAAATCTTGCACTTCTTCTTGAAAAAAATTCTCCAATATTTATACTTTTTGCTGGTATTGAAAATGGGGCTCTTAATTTCATAGCTGTGAAATTACAATTGAAAATATGCATTTTCTGCCAAACCTCCAGCTGACTCTTGTGCATGTTATTAACCGCTTGAGAAGTGCTGCTGGTCTACTGACAGGCAACCCAGGAGGCATTCCACACAATCCGCTACATTCTGTCTCATTTTGTTTGTTTGTTTGTTTGTTTGTTTGTTTGTTTGTTTATATGGTACTGAGGATGGAACCCAGTACCATTAAAAGATTAGAGAGCTGCTACCTCTTTAATAAGGAGTGACTGCAGGTAGCATCGCTAACAGGACACAATTTAGGAAACAAAGATAATGCTTAACTCAGCAAACTGCATGTTTTTAAATGAGCAAACAGATAATAGAATGAGTAATATAATGAGTTCTCTTAGTTTTACTTTTTTTTTTTCCCAGTACCAGGGTTGTAACCCAGAGGCATTCGTTGTACCTCCAAGCTACACACCCAGTCCTATTTTTTAGTCTTTTTATTTTTTGAAACAGAGTCTCATTCTGTTTAACCTTTGCGCTCAGGCTGCAAAGGGCCTTGCTCTTAGCTGAGGCTGTCTGCGAACTGCCATCCTCCGCATCTCCGCCTCCCAAATTCTGGGACTATAAGCCTCGGTCACCACACCTGACTTGTTTTAGTTTTATGCAGTGGAAAATTAGCATTAAATACCCATTTATTTTAGGGGGAAACTACTGCCTAAATTATTGACTTTTGCCTGAATTATGTCAATAACTGAGCCACTTGAAATGATTGTACTGATAATTGTCAACTCTCCATTTTATTTTCAGTATTTTTCAATATACTTTTCAATATATTTTTTTCAATAATAGCAACAATTACAACAGCTAGACCTCATAATGAATATGTTTTCTAAATCCTGTTCTGCTTTCTAGTTCCAGATTTGACTCCAATTACCTCCATGACTTTGAACAAATCACTTTATTTTTTTTTTTTTTTTTGCGGGTCTGGGGATGCAGCCCAGGGGCTCGACCTCCAAGCTACACCCCCTGCCCTATTTTTTATTCTTTATTTTGAAACAGGGTCTCACTGAGTTGCAGAGGGCCTCACTAAGTAGCTGAGGCTGTCCGCGAACCGCGATCCTCCAGTCTAAGCCTCCCCAATGCTGGGATTACAAGCATGCGCCACCACGCCCAACTGAACAAATTACTTAATCTTTACAAATTTTTCTACTGAACAATGAAAGAACTGGGAATAGATTTCTCTAGTCTTTCTCTCTCTTTTGGGTCCACACTAGAGGAGTCCAAATTTCTATTATATTCAAACATGCCATTTAATTTTATGAACTATATATTGTTGAATCATTCATAATTAATATAAAGTATGATTCTGAATAAAAGCAATGAAGTTAGACATTTTTACAGGTAGTTACAGATACTGGCCAAATTCAATGCAGCACTGATAGTCATAACTACATATTCTTTCTGCTTGTTTTAGAAAACAATAATTAATGAAATAAATTCAACAAATGCCGAATTCCTTAAATTTATTTGATTTATAGAATGTATTTACATGTATTTTGTTAGCATTTTCAAAATAAACCCTGTTCTAGAGGTTCAAGACTTCACCTAATCTCACACGAGAACTTATAACTGTGCATAGGAGAGACAAATTTTATTTTATGATTTTTCATTTGAACAAGTCACAGGATATTGATTTGAAGATTCATTTTGGATTTAATACCATCTTCACTGTCCATATTCATTCTGCCAGTTGCTGAATTTTTGGCATTTTTATGATTGCCATCTATGTCATGGAAGAGAACATATGTAGTGTATGCAACAAAATGAGAATTATATGTCACTACTATATTTAAATTAACAGCGTATGAGCTGAGGCGCTGCTGGCCTCAGCTGAGGGCAGCACAGTAGTTCTTCGGGTCCTGGCTGGGGGTTCACATGCACGTCAAGTGCCTGCTAGTGGGCTGTTCTCTGTGGGCCTCAGCTGGGAGGGCAGGTTCTAACTCACACAGTTATCTTCAGCAGGTAAGCCAGACCCAATTTAAAAAAAAAAAGTGGGAAAAACATGAGCACCATTGATTAAGCTCATCAACTGAAATCAATGTGCCGCACCATCCCAGTCTAAGACATCAAATCTCACCTGGATATTTGCAAGCACTTTTTTTTTTCACTTAAGATGGCTAATCCCCATAGATCTGCCAGGTCCATTCTTTAAATTCTGAAAAAAATTGCTGTCGTTTCTCCACTCAAATCCCTCCCATCTCAGAGGAGAAGCCAAAGTGCTTTCAAGATCTTGCGCTTCAAGAATCTGAGATAGCCATCTCTTCCCACCTGAATGTCCTTCTGTAAACCAGCATGCAGTGAGTTCCAGCCACAGCCCCCTCCTGTTTTATTGTCCAGACATCACACCATGAATGTCTCAGAATCCTAATTTACTCTTCTCTCATAATTCACTGTGTCCAGCCGGGCGTGGTGGCGCACGCTTGTAATCCCCACGCTTGGGAGGCAGAGACAGGAGGATCGTGCAGGTTCAAAGCCAGCCGCGCGCGCTGGCTTAGGAGACCCTGTTTCCAAATAAAAATGTAAAAATAGGTCTGGGAGTGTAGACCGGAGGTAGAGGGGCTTCCAGGAACCCCAGTACTACTACTACTACTACTACTAATAATAATAATAATAATAAATAATAATTCACTGTGTCCATTCACTCAATTCTCTCCAATTGCTCCCTCCTCGGGAAGGCCTTCCCTGGTTAACCCGTACGAACCAATTCCTCCATCACTCTGCGTAACCTTACCATGGTCTAATTTTCTGAATTGTTATATAGACATATTTGTTTACATGGATCTCTTTCCTCTGCTAGTATATGTAAAGATTCCATTTCTTTTCCACCCATAAAAAACCAATGTCTACAAAAGGGCCTAGTCCATAACAGGTGCTTAATAATGATTTGTTAAATTAATAAATCATTGAATAAGTGTTCCTTGCCTAGGAGAAAGAGTGGAAAACTAATCACTCAAACCTCTCTGTAATGAGAAATCACTTTGTCAGTGGAAATTGAATCAAAGCAGAATGAAGACAGGCATCCGAATCTTCCTAACGTGTGACAACACTTGACACTGCTGGCCTGGCTTTGTGTCATGGTTGGATCTCTCCCGGACGATTTCACCAAGGATGAAATTAAAAAAAACTAGAACACAAATCCATGCCATCCTATCATACTGTTTGATTAGACTCGTTTTTCTCTTTCATCTGATGAATAGTTTTGCAAATAATTTAACTGAAAAAAATGTTCACAGTTTCATACAAAATGAACTTATTATCTATACTCTTTTCCTAAATGATTTTTCTTAAAATGTTCAAAATATACTCTAAAATAATTAAAATATGTGAGAATGGCAAGATGTAAAAGTAGCAGTTTCCTTTCCAAACAGCTTTATAAAAACGAGTCTTCGCTGGTTTGAACATGAGCTATTTTAAACTCTTAAGAAGTTAGCACAGAAAAATAAGTTTGCAGCACCATAATAATTTTACTGCTTGGCCCTAGGAAATGGAAACGATGTCATGGGTCTTACTGGCAAAGTTGGACAGGGGAGTGGGAAAAATGGACGGATATATGCAAAGCCAATCAGACTGTGTCTCCAGAGTATTCCCCATCTCAAATCCAATTTGCTAATTTGGCAATAGTTGGCATATCTTTCCTTGTGAGAAAAAAAAAGAAAAAACCCTATAAACAAATCCCCAAGTCCATGTATACCATTAGATGCAGCATCTGAACCGACTTTATTTCCTTGAATAGCATAAAGCAAAGCTAAAATAAAGTCTTCTTTTAGTTTAAGACATGGCAGTATTAAACCAATGAAGGAAGGAACGTAAAGTATTAAAGACTGCCTGAACTTTATTTACTCAGAAATTTTCACTGAGCTGTGCATGTTCTTTTAGGAAATCCAATTATTGATTTGAATACTTATTACATTTTAATTATTGCAGCCCTTAGAAGCAGCACCGGCTAAGGACACATTTAATAAAAGTATCTAATCACTTTAAGGTTAGTCAACCATTTAATTCATTTTTTCATGAAGATCTAGTTTTATTAACAATCTTGTCTCATACTTTCTGTAGGATATTCCTATATTCTGGTCTATATAATTCACAAATCATTTTAGAATTATGCTAGTTTATTCTACCAGGCGTGGTGATGCATGCTTGTAATCTCAGTATTTGGGAGGCTGAGACAGGAAGATCCAGGTTCTCGGCCAGCCTCAGTTATTTAGTGAGGCCCTCAGCAACTTAGTGAGACCCTGTTTTAAATAAAGAATACATTTTTTTAATTGGCCTGGTGTGTAGCTCAGGGTAAGATGCCCTGGGTTCAATCTCCAGTACCAACCCCCCCAAAAAAAAAAATTATACTGGTCTATTTCAACTGTTTTTCTAGATAATCCTAAATAAAAAAAGGAAAGGAAAGAAGGGACTAGCTATCAATTAACATAGGCCTTTTAATGGTTATATATTGCAAACCCACTATAATTTCTATATGGATCCCAGACTCTATTTACAGTGCACGGGAGAGATGGACATCAATACATTTATTTCAGTAAATGTGCCAAATGCTGATGAATGTTTGTTAGGATACTAAAAGCAGGTTATATAAGTTAGGATGCTTTGGCTTTAGTAAACTCATTCCAAAATGGCTTACAATGCAGATAACTGTTATCTTAGTACGAAGTTAAAGGTCAGCAGGTCCAAGTTAATTCAAGTTCTTTAAAGCTCCACATTCTTGGAATCGGTCTCTTAGTATTAGCTGACTGGCTTTTTCTCCAATGATTGTCTTCTTAATGTCTAGAAGATGGTTGCAAGTACTTCCTAACCATGAAGCTGAACACAAGGTAGAAACCAGGTTATCCGAGTCACATTACAGACACATGGCCACCTTTTCCATAACTCACTTATTACTCTTTGTAAAGACCCCATTCCCACTGATGGTGAGAAAATTCCTATCCAGTAATCTATTCCAATATGGCATTTTCTATCTGATGCTATTATTAAAATAGCAAGCACATGGATTAATCAATGAAATTCAAATATTACCAGTATTAGCACCTTGTACATCACCTGGTATGTGTTTGGGGAGAGAGGGGAGGAAGAGAGAGAGCAAAGAGATTTCGTTTAGATGAGAGATAGGCGGTGCTTGTTCCTTGGTGCAAACAGCTGGACCATGCTGGCTTCTCTTGATGGAGTCACTAGTTGGTACTGCCCACATCCCAGGTAGGAAAAGTCAGATTTAAAAAAAAAAAATACCTATGTGTTATTTCCAACATAGCTCATGGACACACTTTTCTAGACACTGTTTCACCTTAGGTGAGCAGCATTTCCTTTGGGAACCTACAAATCCCACTTTCCCTTTATAAGGGATGCCCCCATTGTTCCATCGCCCCATTGCAAAGCCAGCTCACAGCTTCTACCCATTAGCTAATCTCAGAGATTTCCTTTAGAATTAGAAACCCCCAGTCCTATTTGCTGCCCTCTGAGAGCTTAGGAGAATGAAGAAGGGTAGGAAACTGCTTGTCCCTTACCCCCATGTTCTGCTGGCTCCAACTTTCCAAGGAAGCCTCTTAGGATTAGAAATCTCCAGATGAAGCCGGGCGTGGTGGCGCACGCTTGTAAATCCCAGCATTCGGGAGGCTGAGACCTGGAGGATCGCGGTTCGCGGACAGCCTCAGCTACTTAGTGAGGCCCTCTGCAACTCAGTGAGACCCGGTTTCAAAATAAAGAATAAAAAATAGGGCAGGGGGTGTAGCCCGGAGGTCAAATGCCCCTGGGTTCCATCCCCAGACCCGCAAAAAAAATAAAATAAAAATAAAAATAAATCTCCAGATGAGAAGCAGGCACTATCTCTATGTCTCCAAAAGGTCTGTGTGCAGCCCTCTGTCTGCCCCGTGTGACCCACTTAGACTTAGGAAGCGTTCAGGAGCCAAACTCTAATTTCCCCATCTCTACCTTTTCCAGAATATGATTCTCCCTTCAACATCTCCTGTTTATAACTCCTGTGGCATGATAAAATATCAAAAAGAAAAATAACATCAAAACAATAGGTACCATTTTACCCCATTTTTATGTTTCCCCAAAACATAGACTACTAGATACCCATTACTTAGGGTAGCATTTATATGAAACAACATATTTTAAGCCCTAGGAGAGGTAAAACACAAAATTCAGAATAGAGTTTATCTCTGGGGAACTGAAGGAAAAGATATAGTATCTGGAAGAAATAACGTAGAATTTCTGTAATAGAAGGGCAATCTTCCTTCCTTCCTTCCTCGTTCTTTCTTCTTCTTTATCCTTACTCATAGTATGTTTTATATTCTATGTTCAATATAGTATTTGTGTGTGCGGAACAGCCCTTAAAATCAAGCAGCAAATGGTGGGTCATTAGACCCACTTACATATGGCTTTGAAAAGTACACATGGTTTGCATTCACATAATCAAAGCTTGCAGAATTTGCCTCCAAGAAAGTGTGTGTGTGGAGAGAGAGCAAGGGGTGTTTTGGTGTATTTGCAGTCTCTAAAATAAAATGATCTCCGTGAGCTGGGTGTGGTGGAGCACGCTTGTAATCCCAGCGTTTGGGAGGCTAAGACAGAAGGATCCAGGTTCGAGGACTGCTTCAGCTACTTAGTGAGGCCATTTGCAACTTAGTGAGAACCTTGTTGCAAAATAAAGAATAAAAAATAGGGCTGGGGGTGTAGCTCAGAGGTAAAATGCCCCTGGGTTCATCCCCAGTACTGGAAAAAAAAAAAAAAAAAAAAAAAAGATCTCCATGATATATTTGCTCCCACTGTGTATAAATATTTTTTTAACGCATGTACATATCCCAGAACATGGGATAACATTTCCGGGAAGATTTTACAAGAACCTACACATCTTGAGAGTAGATTCACTTTTCGTCTTACTGTACAACTGATTGCTCTTTATTTAAATTTTGCTTTTTAAAGTATTTTATTGTATAGTTTATTATTATTGTTACTCTTACCATATGCAGCTTTACTTTTCTAATGAAACTTTTGGTTGAGGGCTGGAGGTGAGAGAATGAAAGGCAGAATCCCAGAGACTTTATCAGTTTGCCCCCCACCCCCACTGCGGTCCATCATCCAGGAAGCACCGGGCGGTGGCCCAGCCACTTGGGGGCGGGGTTGAGGGCGGAGCGGACGCTGGCCCCGCCCCGCTGCACACCTGGGCGGTTGCCTCGGCAGCCGGGAGCTCACAATAGGCCAGGTCCCCGCCTCTCCCTCCCAGCCTGCTGCGATCACCTGCTGCGCATTCGCCCTCTGCGGGCCCGGGGCCCATGGACACGCAAGCCCTTCCCTGCTGCCCGCAAGCCCGCTCGGCCTCCCAGCCTCAAGGGCCACTATTCAATTCTGAGTGTCCAAGCCCAGCTTCCGGAGCCCGAGCCCAAGGTCGCGGCTGTGGTCCGTGCCCAGGGACCGAGGAAGAGAACCTGGCCACCCCGGAAGCCGTCAGGGGTCCAGGGGCGTAGGTGCCCCAAGACCCGAGGCTCCGGTTCGCTCTGACGACTGAGAGGTGAGATGCTACTTTGGACCTTGCCAGCTAGCCTTGGCTTTGATATTACAGCTCTATCCACTCCTCTCTCCTCCAGAGTTTTCTGAGACTTTAAACTGAAAGGCACAGTAGAGAACACCCAAGCTGTAAGCTTTGGGACCTGGGACCAGGGAACTGAAACCCGCAGAAGTCCCATGTATTCATGGGAGCCTGGACGGTGAGATTTCATAAGTACTTTTAAGGATTATCTCATACCACTGTTCCTCCCAGTTTACAAAGAGACTCAGGGACACATTAGGTAAGTAACCTGCCCTGGTATGTGCAACCAGTTGGTTTAAAGAATTATGCAGATAAGAGAGGCTCACAGCAGGATTCTTCTCAAATCCCAGTCTTTACACTGTACCAAGCTCGTCTTCCTCCATTTCTCTCTTCTTTCCTCCTCCTCCTCCCCTTCTCCTCTCTCTCCCTTCCTCCCTCTCTGTCCTCCTCCCTCTCCCTTCCCCTCCCCTTCTCCCTCTTCCCTCTCTCTGTCTCACATGTTGGGGATTGGACTCATTATCCTTCTACTTCTTAGCTACACCCTCAGCCCTATTTTTCTTTTTCTTTTTTTTTTTCATTTAAACCAGCCTCACTGAATTGCTGAGGCTGGCTTTGAGCCTGTGATCCTCCTCCAATCCCAGTCCTGGGATTGCAGCTGTGCACCACCATGCCTGGCTTCTTTCTAATGGACCTCCCCTGGAACTTAATGAGCTCGATGAATCTCTCCCCATGGAGGAAAATTTTACCTGGGCGCACACACAAGTGCAGATTTCCATGTAATCTGCAAGAATTCAACCCCCCAAGTTGGATGGACCTCAAACCAAGACATCCTGTTCTATTTCTCTGTTGTGATGGTCCAAACAGATGATTGGTTTGGGATATGCCAAGATGGTCCAGGGTCTTGATGAGGAAGAGTACAGATGGGGATACACGTGATGACTCTCCTGCCGATCATATAAGCTACACCATTTCTCAAGGTGCCCAGGGCTAGAGGGTTGGACTTCTGTTATTTCCTCAAGGGATGGAGATTTTCAGTCTTAGCAGATGGTTGTTAAGGACATTGCAGGACGCTCTTTCTCCCTCCAGTGGGGTGCTAGCTGGGCAGGCTGTAGTTCACAGTCAGCTGACCCGTGCAGTGCTGAGCTCAGCACTGTAGCCTGACTGGCCAAGGCCACATATGTTGGAGCGTTTGTGTGGGTTGAATGGTGTCAGAGGCCACACTGAAGTCTTTGATTGGAAGTCCCTGTCCTCACAAATGAGGGGCATCGATTCAGTACAATCAGCAAGCTATGTAGGAGCATCTTATCCTATTCCATCTGTGCCATGCATATGCATTATGACACTGCACCTAACTAGAATATGGGGTAATAATCAGAAAACAAGCCACAGATTGCAGCTGAAATAAATGTGGCTCTCTCCCTTAACTTCAGGTCTCTGCTGTCCCGCAGCTGCTGATGGAGACTTTGTAACTCCTCGTAGACCAGGCTCAGATCTTTCTTCCAGCTTCCTCAGTTATTTTTCCCATATGGATTATAACCCAGAGTAACTGTCTTATACCATCTGATCAATCTGGATCCTGTCCTGAAGACCCTGTCTCAGACAGAGGTATCTAGTTGCTCAAACCAGAACCGGAAAGGCTTTTTTTTTTCATTCCTTCTTTTCAATTCTTTGAGCTTTCAGTCTTTATTTATTGAGAAAGCACTTGTTGAATGCCTTATATGAGTCAGGTTCTAAGTGATAGAAAAATAATAGTTATTATAATATTTGTGTCCTATGAAGATTATACACACATATGTATATATATGTGTATATGTATATATGTGTATATGCATATATGGATATGGATATGTGCATATGGATATATGTATATGTATATATGTATGTATGTATATGGATATGTGTATATGCATATATGTATTATGTATATGCATATGTGTATATGAATATATGTATACGTATATATGTGTGTATGTATATGTGTATATACATATATGTATATATGGATATGGATATGTGTATATGGGTATATGTGTATATATATATATATGTATACCAGTGAGCAAGAAACATAACACACAAATATCTATCTACCTATTTATCTAAACTATTTTCAGAGATTACATGCTTTGAAGAAAATAAAAATAACAGATAACAGGACGAAGTAACACGGTAACACGGTGGCTTCGATTTGAAGGCTGAGGAGCACCAGCCAGCAGAGATTCTGGGCAAGAAGCAGCACGGAGCACTTCCAGGCAGGAGGAGCAGGAGTGAGGTTCGTAGGTAGGGAGACATCTTACAAGAGCATCATGAGCACTTGCGATGGATTCTGACCACAGAGGGAAACATCCAAGTGTTTGTAGGGAATTTCCTCTTATGAGTGAGAAGTTCTGTATCTTGAGAGGAGTTTGGATTACACGGGTGCATGCATTTGTCAGACTCGTGAAATGACACCTTTAATACTTGTGCATCTAATTAGGTATTCAAAATATGAAGAAAAACTGAGCTGGGGTGATGGTGGCTCATACCTGTAACCCCAGGACTTGAGGGGCTGAGACTAGCGGGTAATAGGTTTGAGGCTAGCTTCAGCAACGTAGCAAGACCCTGCTTCAAAATAAAAAGGACTGGAGTGTAGTTCAGGGGTAGAATGCCTGGATTCAATCCCCAGTACAAAAAAAAAAAAAAAAAAAAGGAGGGGGGGGGCTGCAGCCGAGCATGATAGCTCATCCCTGGAATCTCAGTACTTGGGAGGCTGGGACAGAAAGATCACAGATTCAAGACCACCCTCAACCTCATCAATGTAGTAAGACTTAGTAACTTAGCAAAACCCTGTTTCCAAAAAAAAATATTAAAAGGACTAGACACAGAGGTAGAATGGTTCTGGTCCTGGGTTTAATATCCAATTACAGAGAGAGAGAGAGAGGAGAGAGGAGAGAGGAGAGAAGAGAGAAGAGAGAAGAGGGGAGAGAGGAAGGAGATAGATAGCAGTACTGAATTGATATCCGGATATATGTTGAAGGTATAGTTGACAAGATTTGGTGATTAATTTTAAAATGAGGAAGACTATGAGGAACAGAGATTGAAGATTAACTTTAGTGTTTTGATCTGAGAAGGTGAGTGAGCATCCATGCCATTATCAGAAATAGGGAGAAACGTAGAGGTTCACGGTGACCTCGGGGCTCGGCTCGGGCCACGTTGCACTGTAGAAGCCCCTAAACTCAGGTGCTGCAAACTGGGCAGAAGGCCCGGGCATGGGTGAGCCAGCAAGGGAGTGCCTGAGGATAGCAGAGTCCTGACGCCTCTGTCCTAGACATTCCAGCAGTTGGGCATCTCACAGAAGGAGAGGAGCTGGCAAAGGACACTGAGGAGCTAGTGGTGGCACAGAGAGAAACAAGGCCATGGATATGTTATGATCGCCTAATGGGCCCTTTTTGAAGACAGAGCAAGTGTTTCACAGCACATCTTACTGACATGGAGAAGGGAGATGAGGGAGCAAGTTGTGATGGGGAAAAGATTATGCAGTTTCAGATTTTGCCATAAGATATAATTTTTTCTTTGCAAAATTTAGAAACACAGCTGACCACCTTAAGGCAAAATAAGGTGTGTAGAGGAGGAAGGATGTATTTACTCATGCAACCCCAAAGTGGTGGGCCTCCTGACACAGTGGGATCCAGGATGCAACTGGTACCATCAGGGCTAGTTTTTCTCTCTCCTTCAAACATGTTGCTCTCGCTTTGGTAACAAGGTTAGCTCCTGTGGCCCCAGCCCCACACGCTACTGCTTAACAACCTCAACAGAAATAGTTTCAGCAGCCAGGCATGGTGGCACGCTTGTAATTCCCCCGCTTGGGAAGCAGAGACAGGAGAATCGCACAGGTTCGAAGACAGCTGTGCTGGCTTAAGAGACCCTGTTTCCAATTTTTAAAAAGTATAAAATAGGTCTGGGAGTGTAGCCTGGAGGTAGAACGGTTTCCAGGAGCCCCAGTACCACCAAAAGAAAAAAAAAAAAGAAAGAAAAAGAAATAGTTTCAGCAGGATTGCACAAGACATTGCTTGGTTCACATCTGTTTGCTCAAATGAGCCAGGCCACCATCAGACCCATGCCTGTGGCTCAGGATAGGAGGAGCAGCCTCATCCGAGCTTCTGACAGTTGAGTCCCACGTGGCAATGGAGTTATTGTCCCAGAAAAAAAAATGAAAAAATCAAGGAAGAAAAGCAAGCAGGGCTTACCAAGCCTGGCCTAATACTCAGTCCAAAGGGTTATTTACCCATAAATGATCAGGAGGAGATAAAATTGAAGGTATTAGAATGGCCATCATTATTTAACCTACTGTTTATGGAACAGTAGGTTGTTTATGAAAATTTATAGTTGTCTCTCTACCATTTTTATTTCCACATTAAGCCTTATTTCCACTTAAGATGACACAGGAATTGTTCATCTCACCTTTGGCATCTTACCAAGCCCAGTAGATTTCTTTTATAATGGCCCCTCAATATTTAATCCATTCTTCCTTCCTTCCTTCCTTTTCTTTCTTTCTCTTTCATTCTTATTTTCTTTTCTCTCTTGTGATTGAACCCAGGGGCTTTCTACCTCCAGGCTATGCCCTTTTTATTTTGTTTTTGTTTTATTTTTAGCTTATTTCACTTTATTCTTTTTTGTGAGATTAACTTTTTTATTTTTTATTTTTTTTATTTATTTTTCTTGGTGCATTGTAATCATACATCACATTGGCATATAAGACTTGAGAGGATATACAAGCACACATCATCCAGTTAGCCCTCATCCAATCCCCATCCCATTCCCTCCCCCATGCTTGATTGGTGATTAATCACCCTTTTTATTTAGAAATGGGAGTCCTGCTGAGCTGCTGCAGCTGGCCTCAAACCTACAGCCTTCCTGTCTCAGCCTCCAAAGTTCTGGGATTACAGGCATGTGCCACCACATCTAACACCATAAATGTGTGTGTGTGTGTGTGTGTGTGTGTGTGCGCGCGCGCGCGCACGCGCGCGTGTGTGTGCATGTGTGTGTGTTTTACTGGGGATTAAACCCAGGGGCATTCTACCTCTGGACCTTTGAACTACAAATTCTAGCTTTACTTTTTAATTTTTGGAAACAGGGTCTCACTAAGTTGCAGAGGGCCTTGCTAAAGTTGCTGAAGCTAGTCAATCTGTGATCCTCCTATCTCAGCTTCCCAAGTACTGGGATTACAGGTGTGTGCCACCACACTCAGTTTATACATTCTTTATAATATTTTTAAGCTACTAAACTTGTATGATCTCTACAATGGTGGGAGACATGGTAATACAGAGCCAGATTGATGGGAGCTAAAATTCTTATTTTAGCATTTTAGTTAACCTAACATTCTTGGGTAAAATGGAAAAGCAATATTGAGAAGAGAAGGTTAAATAAGGTACCAAGAATATCACATAGAAAACTAGTATTAATTATGAAGATATATATATATATATATATATAAACTTCCATAAAGTTAAGAAATATATTTCATAAAGTTAAAATATTAAATGTATAATAATATATAACTTTATGTCAGTTAATATTTTAAATTAATATATAATTCCTACTTTCTGAATTCAGTTGCAATAAATTATAATAGCATTTCACAAGAAACAGCCTCTTAAGTACATATGCTTTAAAATACTTAGTTATTAAACATAAAGATAATAAAATTAACCTTGTATTATCTTTTCTTCCTCCCTCCCTCCCTCCTTCCCTCCCTTTCTTTTTCTCTTTTTAATTTTTCTCTCTTCCTTCCTCCCTCCCTCCTTCCCTTGCTCCCCTTGCTCATTCTTTCTTTCTCTCTCTCCCTCCCTCCCTCTCTTCTTTCTCTCTTTCTCTTTATTTCTTTCTCTCTCTCCCTCCCTCCATTCTTTCTCTTTCTTTCTTTCTTTCTTTCTTTCTTTCTTTCTTTCTTTCTTTCTTTCTTTCTTCTTTCTTTCTTTCCTCCTGCTGTAGTTTCTGTTTTTGTCCAAAAAGCATTTTTAAGAAGCTATCCCAGCAATGGCTTTAACAGACAGGAGACTCGAGAACTTACAGATCTACAAAGTTCTTCAGTCTGTTCGGAACAAAGACAAGAAGCAGATAGAGAAGCTGATCAAGCTTGGATACCCTGAACTAATTAATTTCACAGAGCCTGTTGATGGGCTCAGCGCTCTGCACTTAGCCTCGGTGTCCAATGACATCGATATGGTCAGATTCCTCCTTGACCTTGGGGCTCACCCTGATGTGCAAGACCGAATGGGCTGTACTCCAACCATGCGGGCTGCAGAACTGGGTCATGAATTGTCAATGGAAATACTGGCCAAGGCAAAGGCTGATATGACTATAGTTGATAACGAAGGAAAAGGTAAAAGTTCCAAGATTCTATCCAGATTTGCAGCCAGAAATCAATGAAATGGACTTTTCTTTACATTCCAGCACCTAAGAATACTGCCTTCTCATAATTTACAAGGACATCTTAGGGAAACCAGTTTTTACAACTGGCTAACTTTAATAGTATTAGGATTAATCTGTGGTTGGTTGTTTCTGTTTAAATGAGAATTTTCATTATACACGCCTTATTATCATAATCATAATTCTTATATAAAGTACTATTTAGAAAAAAGGTAAGGAAGATAATTTTTTACTCTTTTTTACATTTTAGAACCTTGGGGAGTACTAGATCCAGAACCCCAAAAAGATTTTGTTTTCTCTTCATAGCAGTTTGTATGTTCTAGAAAAGACATTTGGGAACTAGAGAGGCTAAGGTAGATTCTGGCATAATCTCCAATTTGGGGGGAGTCAATTTTTAATGTATTTAGAAATAGAACTTGAAAACTTAGACATAATGTTTAAAGGATTACTCAAGCGAAATAGCTATACTCACATAGCCCATGACCCTCCCTAATCCTTTTTCAAGAGTATGGTCTAGGACTTCTTTCTTAAATTACTTGAGGTTCAGGCAAGGGTTGACACAGCCACATGAACATCTCCAAGATAATTGACACTAGGCTTAATATAAATTGTTAGATAAAATCAGTGGTCCCAGGAAATTGCTACAAGTATGATTCCATTAACATCCACCCAATCCTGGAAAAATGAATCCTATTTAATAAAGTTGATGTCTTTGGACAGGAGAAAAATTGACTTTTGTAATTCTCTTAAGACTTGATATTTGATACATGCCTTGCTTAAAATAAGAGGAGAAAGCAAAGGAAAGCAAAAGTTATTTACTAAAACAACATAACAAAATAAATTTTGGATGCCTCTAAAAGTCAAATATGGTTTAAAATGTTAGATCCTGGAAAAAAAGTCTCTTCAAGCTTTATAAAATTCCATTTCCCAAAATGGATTCTATGGAATCCCTGGGATGTTAAAAAGTGCTTCATGCAAAATTGGTTCCACTGTTGAATTTATTAAAGAACCATTGAAAAAAAAATTTAGTTATGTTTCTTTTGCATTGTCAGACCAAGGATGACAACATTTCTCATACTTATTTGACCACGAATTAGTTTTTCCAAATGACATCAAATATACGTGGAGTTTTTTAGAGTAAATACTGAGAAACAGTATAATGGAGAAAAGTGTACTTTTCTTGAGTTTGAAGCAAAAAATCAAGGTCACGTACAAAAAATTGAAATAATTTAGAATTTTTATAGCATAAAGATCTAAAGTTATAAAATTTTAGAAGTTATCAAGGTAAAGTCAGAAATTGGGTCAAGTAAATATTTGTAGCAAACAGAATAACCATATAGTTTATATTTACTCATGAGCTTTATACTTTCACTCATGAGTTTAATAGCTGATTCAGGGTGGCCAGTGGCTTGCCCTTGACACAGGATTCTTCTCACATTGATCCTGACTCACCTGGCACATCCTCAGCGGGGTTGCCACTTGTCAGACATTTTGTACACACAAGTCATCTCTCTCCTGTTGACATCCTACTTCTCAGTGGCTGATGTTGATTCACTATACATTGATTCAAAGCATGAACACTTTTGAGTGGTTAAATGGATTTTATGAAGGAGGTAAGTTAGACTCTAGACTTAAGCTATAGACTTTTTTTTAACAGTTGTCCAAGTATGGAAAAGGTAAAAGCTTTAAGCCAAAAAATTATTTCCTATATATTAAAAATTACAAGGCCGGGCGTGGTGGCGCACGCTTGTAATCCCCGCGCTTGGGAGGCAGAGACAGGAGGACCGCGCAGGTTCGAAGTCAACCGGACGCGCTGGCTTAGGAGACCCTGTTTCCAAATAAAAATATAAAATAGGTCTGGGAGTGTAGCCCGGAGGTTCGAGGGCTTCCAGGAACCCCAGGACCACCAAAAAAAAAAAAATTAAATAAATAAAAAAATAAAAATTATACATACATTATATATACACATATATAATTATATATGTGTGAAAAATACAAAGGTAATTGGTGTTTGAAATTATTCTCCTAAGAGATAAGCTTGATAGTTTCATATAGAACTCATCTTATTGGCTTTCCCATTTATAGGAATGCATAACCAGTTCTAACTGCAATATGCCAGTTCTATTATAAAGTATAATTTTTTTCTTTTCTGCTTTTTCTTCAGTTTTGAAAAGTTGATACATGTTCTTTGTAGCTTAAACCGTTAGCCCATATAGTCTTTAGCTGTTAACTGTACTGGGTCGTCATCACAAAATATCTATTTCATAAACGCCTAAAGGCCTTTTGTAATACATTTGGCCTCATCTGTATGTTTGGGTTGTTCTTATTGTTGTCATTTTGTTGCCTCAGTCGGTTCTTGTCTATGTTTTGCACTTTGATTTATTTTCAACTATATACTTGAACATCTTCCTTTAAATGTTGAATAACCTTATTTTAGGTGCATCGGTTTATATTAAATATATTGAGGTTTTTTCTTTTCATATTAATTACTTTATTTTAATGGTAAAATTTAGCTACTTTGGATGATACATTGTCATTTATTTTATATTATGAAAGTAAAATATAACTAATATAGAGAGATAGGTAGAATATTTTCCTATATTACCCATATAGTTTTTTAGTTTATTTTGCTTTGTGTGTATTTTCTTCTACGTATATTCTCTAAAATTAATAGTATGCTTTTAATTCTCTGAGTGGTAACCTTCAGACCTGCTTGTTGAGTTAGTATCTTCAATTGTATTGATTCTTTGTTATAAAAGATAAGATTTGATTTCTCTCGCCTTGTGCACCTCCTCCTTCTACCACCTAATTTTACAGTCCATTAGAATCAGTTATTTCAGCAATTCCCTTTTACTTTACTGCTACCTGCCTCTTGACTTATTTCCTTATATTCCATAAATATCTTAATCTCTAGTAGAAAGAGATAAAAAAAACTCAAATGCTTAACTCATCTGTCTTTCCCTCTCTTCTAAACTTGTGTTAGTTTACAGCATTTCTACATTATAATGAATTACAATGTTCTTTTGTGTAGCTACAGTTCCTGAGGTGATTTTGCTTTTTTCTAAGGCTGGAGATATTTGTTTAGTGACATATTCTCTATCGATGTCTTGGTAGACCCACTCTTGCCATCAAGTAGTTTAGCCCACATTTGGGAGGGGAGGACTTCATTTTAATTTCCTTAATCTTATATCTGTTCATTGGCTTTATGTATAAACAGCAGCTTGAGTATAAAATTTCCCTATTTTCTTTTCCAGTGACATAATAGAAACTCATGATTCTCTAACATGGAATATTGCTGTGGGGAATTTTTTCCCCCACTAGACATGAGTTGAATTTTTGTCTCAATGCTCACAAAAGACTTTCTCTGCCTGGCTTTAGCTCTCAAGTCTTCATCACTGCTCTTAAGCAACTTTTCTTAAGATACAGTGTTCCCTTTTCATCTTTAGACTCCGGTTCTTCACTTTAAGAAACCGTTGTTATATCTCTATATAATTTTTCTGTTTCACTTGGTGTGCGTGTGCGTGTGTGTGTGTGTGTGTGTTACTAAAGATTGAACGCAGAGGCATTCTACCTCCAAACTATACCTCCAGCCCTTTTTACTTTTTTAAATTTTGAAACAGGGTCTCCCTAGATTGCTGAGAGTCTTATTACATTGCTGAGGCTGGCCCCAAACCTTTGTTCTTCCTGACAGCCTCTCAAGTACTGGAATTACAGGCATGTGCCACCATGCTTGGCTTCTATTTGGTCTCTTATTATTGAAAAATGGTTACAAGATGTTGAATCTCCTTTACCTCTCCAGACCATTTAGACCCTTCCCTCATTTCAGTTGCTGTTTAATCTCTTCCTCCCGTGCCCTTGGCCACAGGTCTGGCAGTGTCTGCTCTCCTCCTTCCTGCTTCTAATCTGACTTTCCTTTCTTTCTTTCATGGTTTTTTCTCTTCCCTAAGTTGTGCTGGTTTAATTTAATTTTTCATTCTATTCATCTTCTGTTGTCCTCAATCCTCCTCCCTGGTCTCAGTCTATCTTTATACTTCCATTTTAGGACAAGTTATATTTAATTCCTTTACTGACAGAGAAACCGATCAGTCAATAATTTTCATTGATGTAGTTTTCCTGGTTTATATTTTTAACCTGGCGTTCTTTATCAATTTTCCTACTTTCTTGTGGTATCTTTTTCATAGATCACATGATGTTTTGTTGGGGGGTATTTGAATGAAGCCTCTTTCCGTATTGAGCTAATTACAAAATCAGTTAGAATTTGTTGTTTACCCAGGACTCTCTTGCAGACATTCTGCCCTGGGATTCTAACTGTGCACCTGCCATGTAGTCCACTGTTGACATGAATTATGTTGAGGGTCTGTATGTCATAGGTCCTGGGTATGGAAATTTAGTATTTTTCTCTCTTCAGTGGAAAGAAATGGTTTGCCAAAATGGCAGAGCCTCCTGTGCTCCAGTTTCCATCTCATTACTGTTACACTGATAGCCTGCTTCCTAAAAACATGGGTTTGGAGGGAACCCAGTGACCGACCACACACAGTGCTATAGATTCCAGGAAGGGACAGTTGGGGTACAGGTCACAGGATGCCACGTGTTGACAGAGGTTCACACAGCAGCACGCCAACTGCTCTGTCACCCAAGTCTTGCAACATTTAGATGTAACTGTTTTCTAACTCTAGCAAACATGAGATTCTCTTTATTAATTTTCTGTCTTGGTATTTTAGTTGGTTTCAGAGGAGAAACCAAGGCAGATGTGTTGTTGCTTTCTTGTCTCTAGCTAGTTGACTATGAATCTTTTTTTTTTTTTTTTCGGGTCTGGAGATGGAACCCAGGGGCATTCGACCTCCGAGCTAAACCCCCTGCCCTATTTTTTATTCTTTATTTTGAAACAGGGTCTCACTGAGTTGCAGAGGGCCTCACTAAGTAGCTGAGTCTGTCCGCGAACTGTGATCCTCCGGTCTCAGCCTCCCGAATGCTGGGATTACAAGCCTGCACCACCACGCCCGGCTGACTATGAATCTTTAAATTACCCCTTTTTCTTTCCAGTCAGATTCAAGTACGTCCAAGTGGTTAATGGAATACTCTTTGGGGATTCTACCTTCCTGCAGGTGTTCTGTTTTACTGCATTTTGCCTACTAAGCGGCATTACCGGTGCACTCTCATTGCCCTCGAACACAATGCAGATGTCAATAATATTAGCTATGAAGGAAAACCAGTGTTCCTGAAAGCCTGTGAAGAAGCACACGATGTCAAGGAAATGTGCCTGACCTTCTTGGAAAAAGGAGCCAATCCAAATGCTCTCAACACAGTATGGCTATTCCTGTGATTATACATATTTCTTTATTCTATTACATGTCATATTAGTATAATTGTTTCACTTAAATATTATAAAAATTACCTTGTTAGGTAATAGATCTTTCAACTCAGGTGCTTGAAGATGATATACTTTCCTTATTTTTATTTTGTCATGATTCTGTATTCTACCTGCTAATTATGTTTAGAAGATTGTTACTTATTATTCATAAAGTCAAAATGTCATGATAGGAAATAGTAGGACAGTATCACTGAAACCTAATGAAAATTATCTTCTTGGAAATAAAATACATATTTCTGCTGTTTCTTATATACATTTCCCTTCTCTTCAACTGGCTGATTTTATTGAGTTTCCTTGTAATGGTCATTTCCAGAGAGAAAAATAAGTATGCTTTTCTTCTAATTAGAAGACAATCATGATGTGATTTGAGCATATATTACCCCCTCTACCCTCTTCCATTTCCTGGGTTGCTGATTTCTTTGTAAGAAGTTGGGGTATTTTAAGCCTGTGTGCTCTCACAAGGGCACACAGGCTGACCTTGACTCTCAAGTTCAAGGTCTAGGTTTTGGACACCGACCCATTGTACTTGTTTAATATTGAGCGTAAA
The DNA here is from genome assembly GCF_963383645.1 of Muscardinus avellanarius. Taxonomy (NCBI): domain Eukaryota; kingdom Metazoa; phylum Chordata; class Mammalia; order Rodentia; family Gliridae; genus Muscardinus; species Muscardinus avellanarius. The sequence goes on along the minus strand of NC_137805.1, from coordinate 8,237,273 downwards.
GCTAAGGTTCAATGGATTCGAGCCATATGTGTACTGAGTAACTTCTTGGGTGTGACGGGGTCCACAGCAGCTGCTGTTTCACATTCAATCCAGTCCACAGGTCGCACGGCTTTGATGGAGGCCTCACGAGAAGGTGTGCTGGAAATCGTCCGGGGGATCCTGGAAAGAGGAGGTGAAGTGAATGCATTTGACAATGATAGACATAACGCTGCTCATTTTGCTGCCAAAGGAGGCTTCTTTGATGTAATAATCTGCTCTTTGCTTTAACAATTGTTGCTATAAAGTTCCTCTCCTTTCTCTAAAAAAACTTTTACATGCCATTTAGGTTATATACGGCAGCATTTTTTTTTTAAGTGCCTATGTTGTTGCATCTTGATTTCCCCAAATAACTTTAAATTTTTAACTTTAATGTAATTCACCTCTTCATGAAGTGTTATCTCTGCTACTTCACTGAATACTACTAGTCACATTTTTCCAAATGTTTGAGTATGACAATTAGAAGTTATGCCAATGGGACTACCCTATTTTACGCCTCCATTATGGGTTAGCATTCTTGAAATTCTAATGATGTAATTGTGGAAAGAGCAAGGCCGCCACACACTTTAGGTCCCTGGTAATTGTGTGTATCTAAACGATACACCTGAGCCAGGCGTGGTGGCGCACGCTTTTATTTTTTATTTATTTATTTATTTTTTATTGGTGCACTGTCTTCATACATCATAGTAGGATACATACTTTTGTAGACATACATGCACACTTTTCCCAGTCAGCCCCCACCCAATCCCCACCCCATTCTCTCCCTATCCCTCCCTCCCATTGGCGCACACTTTTAATCCCAGCATTTGGGAGGCTGAGACAGGAGGATCGCAGTTCACAGAGAGCCGCAGCTACTACTTAGTGAGGCCCTTTTCAACTCAGTGAGACCCTGTTTCAAAATAAAGGATAAAAAAAATAGGGCTGGGGGTATAGCTTGAAGGTAGAATGCCCCTAGGTTTCATCCCTGGTACCAAAAAATAAATAAATAAAATTGAAATAAATTATACACCTAAAATTTTAAACTCTAAATATTCTCACATGATAGCAAAGGATAGCACAGGGTAATTTAAGACCCTGTTTCAAAACAACAGTACATAAATCTGGGAATATAGCTCAGAGGTTGAACACCCCTGGGTCTCACTGAGTTGTGAAGGGGCTCGATAAGTAGCTGAGGCTGCCCTGGAACCACTATCCTCTGGTCTCTGCCTCCCAAATGCTGGAATTAGAAGCGTGCACCACCACTTCCAGCCTGAAATATTCTGTATTTGATCTGTGCAATACAGTAGCCACATTTGGCTTTTGCACACCTTAAGTGTGGCTTAGTAAAACTAAGAAAATAAACTTTTAAATTCTTTACTTAGTTTGGCTTTTCCATAGCCATATGGGGCTAATCAATAATATTTTGGATAGTACAAGTTTAGGTGCCAGTCTTCTTTAAATAAATGTACATTCCTATTCCTCTATAATATCAAAATTTTTATTTTGCAGATATTAAGGCTTCTTTTTGCCTATGATGGAGATCTGAAGTTGATTGCAATGAATGGGAACACACCACTTCATTATGCGGCCATGGGTGGTTTTGCAGACTGCTGTAAATACATAGCTCAGCGAGGTAAAATTGTCCAGCTATTTTGTGCTGAAAGTGCTCGTGGTTCACTCAGGTCACTTGATGCTTGTCTTTTTCATTAGCAACTCTCATGTGTATTAAAAAATTGAATTTTTTTTTCCTATACTATCTTCTGCTAAATCATGAAGCTAGTCTTAGAAGTGATGAAGAACCATTTTCCCAGATTTTAAGGGTTATTTGTTAAAAATCTAAAGTGATATGTTCATGAACTAACCCAACATTAAAGTGCTTATAATTGATCAAATTCCTTACTATAAAAGTACTAACATCAATCTACAGAAGGACAGACATTGAAAATTATACCCTTTAGTCTGAATTCTTATTTTGTCTAAAAAATTATATGTACCAAGTGCAAAAGTAACCTTTTTAAGTAATTTGAAGTTATAGGTGAAATATATGGGAGAAAACATAAAATGAAAGTTTTTGTGGAAAAGTTGAGATATAAGTAGTATTTATTATTTAGATTTTTCCTGTAACTTTTAAGTAGCTATTAATTTAGAAATATAAACTATATTATATATAGTATAGCTTGATAACTATCTTAAAATAAAAATATTAGCTGTATATTTAATAAAATATGTAGAACCATTTGTTACTAGTTACCCGCTAATTGAACGTGCATCAGAAGGTTAACTCTTGATCCGGGCGTGGTGACACACACTTATAATCTCAGTACTTGTAGGAGGCTGAGACAGGAGGATCACAGATTCTTGGCCAGCCTCAGCTACTTAGTGAGGCCTCCTCAACTTAGTGAGACCCAGTTTCAAAATAAAGGATAAAAAATGTATGAGAAATAGCAAGAACTTAAGGTCCAACAATCCTATAATAGAGCAAGCAGAGAATTTTAGAAGTCACTGGGACATATATACTATACTGTAACTATTACTATAAATGAAACTTACATGTCTACATAACTAATAGCGTACTATTAGTTAATAATATACTGGTATACTGTCATATAATAGTAACTAACAGTATACTATTTGATAAATTTTTATTTTATAAGTTTATAACTGCCCCCAAAGAATAAATCTTTCTAATGAATAAGGAAAGAAGGCTAAATCAGATGCGATTTTTTTCTTCTCACTCTGTCTTATTGGTTTTCTTTTCAGAGCTGTCACTGAGCAATTTATTCTGACATTTCATTTCTAACATTGTATATTTCTAAAGATTATAGAAATCTTTCCAGTTGACACGAGTCTCTTCAACTTACTTATTTTTTTTCTTTTTCTTTTTTTTCTTTCTTTTTTTTCTTTTTTTTTTTTTGGTGGTATTGGGGTTCCTGGAAGCCCTTCTACCTCCGGGCTACACTCCCAGACCTATTTTTACATTTTTATTTGGAAACAGGGTCTCTTAAGCCAGCGGGCGTGGCTGGCTTCAAACCTGCGCCATCCTCCTGTCTCTGCCTCCCAAGCGCGGGGATTACAAGCGTGCGCCACCACGCCCGGTCTCCTTGTTTCTTATTAGGATAAATACTGCCACACACACGCTCTGTCACTCAGGTGTTTCTGGGGTAAAGCCACAGAAAGCACATTGAAAAGCAAAGGGCAGTGCTTGGATCATGCAAATAGTTCTTGCCCAATGATGCAGGAAAGATCTCTCCTCCTGGAACTGTCTTAAAACTATTTCTGAAACAAATGTCTGAAATGTTCTGAGTTCTGTGGAGTGCTTGGAAATGCAAGCACATGTCACCATATCCTATGTGGGTGACCCAATTCCAAACCAGAAGTGTTATCGGCTACATTTCCATCTTTGGAATCCTAGATCTAAAGCGATGCGAGCAGCTAGAAGCCACAAGCAAATGAAATGCTCATTTCTGAATCAACTCCCTGGGTTTCGTCTCTTCTGTATTTAAATGTGAAGCATTTGTGTTGGCGGGATTCTTTCTTCCCACATAAAAATATCATACTTGATACACTCCTCGTCTGGCCCCTGGTCCTGCTGTTGGAGCAATATACAGCTCCCTGGAAGCAGACCAAGAACCATATCATATCAAGGGTGGAAGCGGGGGACTTGGAGCAGCCTCCCCAGGCGCCTCCTGAGAGCTGTCCTCACTGGCAGTGGCCAGCGGGAGCTGGACAACGTTCCGGTAGAGCTCGAACAGCAGAGGGAAGGGATAGGTCATTACTACAGCCAGCCGTCGTCATTGCTGAGGGACTGGTTGCAGTACCCCCAAAGGTATTTAAATTCTTATGTGAGGCCTGGCGTAGTGGCATACGCTTGTAATCCCCGCGCTTGGGAGGCTGAAACAGGAGGATCGCGCAGGTTTGAAGCCAGCCTCAGCTAATTAGTGGGGTTCTCAGCAACTTAGAGAAACCCTGTTTCCAAATTAAACACAAAAAAGGTCTGGGAGTATAGCCTGGAGGTAGAAAGCCTCTGGGCTCCACCCCCAGTACCACCAAAAATAAAAAATAAAAAAAATAAAAAATAAAATATTAAATTCTTATGTGAAATGGTGAAACATTTGCATATAACCTACATACATCTTTTTATATGCTTTAAGTCATCTTTAAATTAAGTATCATTCCCAATACAATGTACATACTATGTAAATAGTTGTTACACTGTATAGTGTAAGGAATGATGACCAGGGGAAAGTACACATGTTCAGCACAGATGCATTTTTTTCTCTAATATTTCCAATCCTTGGGGGGGGGGGTGTTGGATCCTTGGGTACAGAACCTATAAATAAGAAGACTGACTATAATAAGGGAAGAGACAAAAATTCCAAGTCGAAGAGAGAAAAAGTACCATCATAGTTTACAAATCAATTTGGATATATGAGTTTTTAAATCATGTAAAGATAAGATTTTTAACTAGGAAGAAACCAGCCATAGGAGAGGACAAGCTAAAGCTGGTCTAAAAGCTTTCATCCCCTTAGTGCTCGGGAAAACATAAAAGGGGTGGCTCAACCTGGTGTGGTGACGCATGCCTGTAATCCTGGCACTTGAGAGATTGACACCGGAGCATCGAAGGTTCAAGAACAGCCTCAGCAATGTAGTGAGACTCTCGGCCACCTAGCCAGACTGTTTAAAAATTAAAAATAGAGTTGAGGGTGTAGTTCAGATGTAAAATGGCCCTGGGTTCAATCCCCAGTACAAAAATAAAAATAAAAAGGGTCTGGCTTGTGAGGTTGTATATAAAAACCTAGATACCTGGATAAGCAAATAGCTGAATTAAAGCAATAGCCTAAGAATTACTATAGAATTTCACTATGAAATTACTATGCTATCTAATTTGATTATTGAAACCATTCTAAAGTTCCCTTCTCAATAAGGCCACTGTTTTTAAAACTGTCCAATATAGAAATTTTAGAATCGATATTGTCCAAGTGCCCTTTTACATTCTCCTGCCACTAGTAAAATTATATTTTAGGATACATGTGTAATTTTTGACAATAACAAAAATTAACCTTGAAAAACTTATTTTTTCTTTCCTTTTTAATTTTTTTGGCATTTTTTTCTTTTGGTTTCCAGGTGTCTTTTTTTTCTTTCATCTCTCAACCACACAAAAGCAAAATAATATTATGAACTATATTGTCCCCATCAAGGCAAGCATCTTTTTTTATATGGAATAAAATTATAAAGTATCAGAAGGGCATGATTTGGTTTGGTTTCGGTCTTGGCTTTGGTTTTTGCATACAGCTACCTGTTCATTTTTATTGCTGGAGGTACTGATCAGATACTAATCTTTTTGATATATGATACTGGATAAACCTTCATCTTGATTGAAACTATCAGAAAGTGCCTTCTTATAGTCTAATTTAGTTATATACCCAATATATTATTATTATTTGCAGTGCTGGTAATTGAACAAAGCTGTGTTCTAACTCTGAGCTAAACCACTAGTACTTGAGTTTTTTTTTATCTTGAAACAGAATCTCACTAAATTGCTGAGGCCGAGCTCAAACCTGTGATTCTCTTGTCTCGGTCTCTCAAGTACTGGGATTATAGGCATGCACCATGCATCTGGGTACACAATTGATTTTTAATATCTAGAGACACAGTATAAATAACACAGCCTTCTTGGTAGCATTAAATAGATTCCCTGATGCATTCGGATAAGTTTAGATTCTTGTAAAACACTTACAAATAATGGTGGGTTCATGAGGGCTAATTTGGTGGTGTGTGCATGTATGCCTATGCTATCTTGTATTCCACTAAGATGTATGACTACAATTCACCAATAAAAAATTAAAAAAAAATAGTGGAGATCTTAAAATCATATAAAGAACAAAGAAAGGCAGTGTCAACCTAAAATAAAGTGAAACCGTATGGTTAGATATTGAAAAAAATGAACTAAAAGAGAAGATGAATTTTAATGTCTAACTTGCACATGAATATAAAGCCAGAATCATCAGATTAGTTTTTTCCCCTGTTGAGTTTCTTCACATGACTTTACAACAAAACAGAAGACTACTATAGATTGCCTTAGGTTAATGAAGAAAACTGATAAAATATTATTTAAGATTATATAGATTTACAGTCTAAATAATTTGAAAACAAGCAGGTATCCTTTAACATTCTGAGCTTATTAGGCCCTTTAAAGCAATGTCTCTACCGCAAGCATCCAATCTGATATTGTTTCAGCTATTGACATTTTAAATAAAATATCTAATCATCTATAAGGATAAAACGTCTTACTCTTCTGCAAGCAAAAATGAATTATAAACTTAACTTTGTCAGAATTCATTAAAGTTGAGCCCACAGGAAAAAATTATAGCTTAATTTTTTTTTTTTTTTTTTTTGGTGGTACTGGGGTTCCTGGAAGCCCTTCTACCTCTGGGCTACACTCCCAGACCTATTTTATATTTTTGAAACAGGGTCTCTTACGCCAGCGCGGCTGGCTTCGATCCTCCTGTCTCCGCCTCCCAAGCGCGGGGATTACAAGCGTGCGCCACCACGCCCGGCTTAAAGCTTAATTTTATAATTATAATATCTAAATGTGCTCTTCTCTATATACTCATAACTTTAGGGCAAATTTATGGCTAATTATTCAAAATTAAGGAGACAGTTGAATGAGTGTCATTTGTAGGGTCATGCAGGCGTCTGGACTCTGTTCCTAATAATGATGCTTCATGTTTTAGGATGTGACCTGAAATGGAAGAATTTAGATCACAAAACTCCCAGGATGTTGGCAAAAGAAGGCGGGTTCAAAGCAGCGAGCAAAGAAATACGACGAGCGGAACGAATTGCTAATAAACTCGCAAAGCCAGGAGCCAAAAATCCTAATCCACTCTGGGCCCTCAGGCTTCACGATTGGTCTGTAGAACAAGAGACTTCCCTCCGGGAAGCCTTTGCCTTTGTGGACAGAGGTGATGGGACGGTTACCAAGGATGACTTTATACTGGTGCTGGAAGAGAGGCAAGAGTTCGCAGCCCCGGATCAGTTGGCTTTGGTGGCACAACTTCATGAAAAATCCCGAGACAGTGGGGTCAACATTAATGAATTCTTTAAAGGAATCAGATACTTACACAAGTCTTTCGTCTTGGGATCCTATGGGCCCAAGAAAAAGAAAAAGGGGATGGGCAAAAAGGGAAAGAAAGGCAGATTTGTTTTACCCCTCCCGATCTGTGTCATTCCCGAACAAGCATTCCCACGCAGGACAGATGGTGGGCCTCCCTATTACATGATTGAAACTTACCAGAATGTGACTGACTGCAGCCGGTTCAATCATGATCACCCACCAGAACACCCCATTCAGGATGATTCTGCTTGGTACATTGATGATCCGGGGAAGGTATTTTCAAACATCAATTTCATCACCAAAGCGGGGGACCTAGCATCTCTGAAAAAAGCATTTGAATCAGGAATACCAGTGGATATGAAGGATAATTATTACAAAACACCACTAATGACGGCGTGTGCAACTGGAAACATAGATGTTGTCAAGTTTCTTCTTGAAAAAGGGTACGGTTTTGTTGTTGTTGTTGTTGTTGTTTTGGTTGAGGGAGGCTTAAATTTATAGTCTTCACATTTCAAAAACATGAAAGAAGGCCACGAGAGCCAGACACTCAGAATTTGGTAGCAAAGGAATTCGCTGCTTCATGGAAGCCTACAATAAATAGATCTGACACGAGGACCAAGGATAATGGGAACCTGAGATTATGTGTGCACAAAGATGGTTTGCCAATAGAGATGGTTTTGCACAAAGTAAGAATGAACACATTTTTGGGCTGGGGATAGAGGGAGTCTTCTGATTATCACTGATTTCTATCAGTGATAGGATAACTCCATTTGGTCTCAGAATCTTACCCGGAAGATGTGCAGTGCCTTTTTAATCTGCCTCTGATTCTGTGAGTATCCCACCAAATTCAAATAGGTAGGACTGTGGGGATAATGACTTAAGATATGTCTTCCAGAGGGGCAGACTTTGCCTCAGTTAACTTATAAATATCTTTAAATTCTCAAAAACATAACTACTTTTTGCGGGGGTTTTTCTCTTTGTAATACTAAGGAGCATTCTACCCCAAGCTATACTTACAGCACAGTTTTAATTTTTGTTTTGAAACAGGGCCTTTCCAGATTGCTGAGAATCACTAAGTTGCTGAGGCTGTCCTCAAATCTGCTCCTACTGTCTCAGCCTCCCAAGTACTGGGATTACAGGCATGCATCATCACACCATGCAAAACAAAAGTATTTACTTTGTAAACTAAAACCATTGTTCAGGGTTAAATTTTTTCTTTTGCCATAGTTGTATAGCCTGGTACTGTGCTTCCATTTTCTCATTTATGTAATGGTCTTCTGATGAGACTCAGCTCAGAAATTTTTGATGATTAAAGCAGTTAAAATATATAAAGCATTTTCTGGTATAGTAATTATACATTGGAACAAAATTATTCCTATTATTACTACATATCAAAGCTTAAATTTACATATTATCAAAAGAAATGTAAAGCAACTAAGGAGAACTTGAACTTTTTGATAGTCAAATACAACAAGGACTAAAATTTAAAATAAATACATTATAATTCTTTAATTTTTAATAATAAAATTGCATTTAAAAATATATAACATGCATAAAAAATAGACACAGAGTAGAATAACAAATTATTTTCCCTTCTATCAACTTTTATCTTCACTGGAACTAGTTTTATAATTTCCCTAGATTCTAAGCTTTGCTTAGAATTTAAAGCAAAATGCAAAGAAAGTTAAGATAGTCATATAAAGAGATTATAAATTTTTCACAAATAAGAGTTGACAAGGAATATATGGTACAGAGCTTATAACTGAACAACTTGCTAAAACTATATGAAATCTTTCTTTGGCACTCTAGCTTCTGGTACTCCAAACAACAGGTTTTAATTTATATTTCTATCTTATTTAATAGGGCCAACGTCAATGCAACAGATAATTTTCTGTGGACTCCACTACATTTTGCATGCCATGCGGGCCAGCAAGACATTGTTGAACTTCTTGTTAAATCTGGGGCTTCAATAGATGCAGTTTCAATCAACAATTCAACTCCCTTAAGTAGAGCCATTGAAAGCTGTAGACTGGATACTGTAAAATACTTACTTGATATTGGTGCTAAATTCCAGCTGGAAAATAGGAAAGGTATGTGTTCATGTTATTGATGATTGGGGTTAAAAACAAAGAATTTAGGTTAGATTTCAAATGCCTTTAATTCTGCTCTTGTAGGAGAACATGGTCCCCCGGGTTACTAACGCAAACAGATGCCATAATTAAGTTATGAAAATTTGTCTTATACCCAGTACCTCTCAAATCATTGAAGTTAAAAGGCCAGTTCTTTATGCATGGAATCTATTCTGAACTGCTACCAATAAATAATGATATACTAGTAGAGTGAAATGGAAAGAAACATAAGATATAAGTCCAAACCTTTTTTTTTTTTTTTTTTTTTTTTTTTGCAGTATTAGGGATAGAACCCAGGGGCATTCTACCTCTGAGCTAAACTCTCAGCCATATTTTTTATTCTTTATTTTAAAACAGGGTCTCAATAAGTTGTGGAGGGCCTCACTAAGTAGCTGAGGCTGGCCACAAACCTGTGATCCTCCTGTCTCAGTCTCCCAAGTTCAGGGATTACAAGCGTGCGCCACCACATCAGGCTCAAACTTTTTTAAAATTTATTATATTTAACAAATTTCTTCTTGAAAAAGGCTATGTATTAAATTGCTATATAATGTTCTTTTTATTTTTATTGGTACACTATGGTTTCACCTTATAATGTGGATCATATTGGCAATGGCATACATTCACACTGTACTTGGTATCCTCATCCCCTGCTTCCCCTCCCCCCAACAATGAGTGTCCAGGTTGACCATGCTACATTCACACTATATTCAAATGTAGCTCCTCCATGAATCAACCTCAGCCTTCTTCCTCTCCTACATAATGTTCTTAGCATTTAATTTCTGTAGTTATTTCATTGTGAATCGGGAAGCATTAATTTGTCAGCTTGCAACAGATTACAGATTACACCTCTAGTTATCCATCACTGGTATAACTCTTAACTTCCTAATAAATAGCAGACTAGAGACTCTAGTCTTTAGATTCCTCTGAAATCTGATCAAGTAATTGCTGAATTGAGGTGAAAATACCATTTTAAGAAATGCGGTGAAAACTTTTAAGAGACTAATTAAATTCTGTGCCGGTCAGTAGCACTTTGAGTTATGGTTATTTGAAAGCTGGGTCCACTGTAGAGGTTACCTGATCTGGCGCTGTGAACTTTCCGCTCTTGGCTTTACTACTCATCATCCACTCTGGCTACCAAATACTGAAGATTTACGTGCTGAGTTTTGGTCTACATGGTTTATCATTAGGTCTATTTATCATAACTGAATTTTTAATGTTTTAAACAGGGCACACTGCCATGGATATTGCAAAGGCTTATGCTGACTACAGAATAATTGATCTGATCAAAGAAAAGCTAGATAACTTGCCTAAACCAGCAGAAACCCCAAAGATGAAAGGAAAATCAGGTCTTAAATTGAAGGCTGAAGGCCCTGAAATTAAGAAAGAAGAGGTAAAGCTCAATTGCCCATAGTGATGGGGGTCTCCTTAAAAACTGGATGGGGATGGGGACAGCAGCTCTATTTATGCATCATTACACAACACGGGCAAAAATAATATTCAGGGCACACTTTCAACAGCATTATACAGTTCTTTTAAAAAAAGAATCTAACACAAAATCTTATCACTGAAGGCTCTAAAAAGTTCTTATTTGAATAGAATCTACATAAAAAACAAATATAATGAAAATGGTGGGGAAAAAAACTCAGATATATATGTATTTGGTCCTGAGTTTCTGAGATGGTCCAAACAGGGAAGGGAGGGGTAACTTATGGGAAATGAAGTAAGACATAACTTTTCTTCTTTTTAATCTCATAATATTTTATTGCCCATCCTGACACATACACATCAGGGAATTTTAATGAATTATGCTGGATATAGAACCGCTTTTAACTTGGAATATGCAGCAAAATGACTCTAGCAGGTTTCAGATATGCCAAGTTGAGTATCCCAGTTGGTAATCTGGAGTGGCTTAGGAACCTCTAAACCACTAACAGAAGGCTGAGGTAGTTGTTGGTGGGAATTACCCAGTCATCAAAGCTAGGCATTAGCAGGGAGCCCCTAAGCACATTTCTCAGCTGAAAGCTTCTTTCAGGGAAGCAGAAGGTCTCCTGGAGGTTCTCCTAGAACAGAGGAGAAGCATGAAATTCAAGAGTGAAAAGCTCTGATGCCATCACAATGGAAATGTTGGTGGTAGGAAGTGGAATGGGTAAGGGCTTGCTTGAAGGCAGACAGAGAATATAAACATGGAGGATGGTAAAAACAGCACAGAGTGAGGAAGAATCACTCAGCTAACACTACTGTGCTACTGTGTGCACCATTGCCATTTCAGTAAGATTACATTCTTCTGGCTAATGAGGATCCAGGTCAAGGGTAGATATCTTGAAGATTTATGTGATCTGTCACTGATACTACTGGTTAAGTACAGTTAAACAACACAATGTATTTATGCCCACCCAAAGTTTAAATATTTTACCTCATATTATAACTTGTCCAATGACAGTTTTAGGCTTTCTTTCATGGTTTTAGAGCAAGACGTAGGACAACAAATACTTTAGAAAGTAGATACCAGGCTTTTCCATTTATAGATTTTTAATCTTGTTTCCAGGAACCACTTTCAGCAATTTATTCTATACCAACTATATCAGAGGAAAAGAAAATGCGTAAGGATACCGTGGTTTATCTCAACTCACTAATTACCAGTGGCTATACCAAGAAAGTGGATATCACATTTGTTCCACGAAGGGTAAGTACTTTGGAAAGATGTTCATAGCAGCTGGGAGTTGTGGTGAACACTCGTAATTCTAGTACTTGGGAGGCTGAGAGGAAGATCATAGGTTCAAGGCCAACTTCAGCAGCTTAGTGAGGCCCTCAGCAATTTAGTGAGACCCTGTTTTAAAATTAAAAAAAAAAAAATAGGACCAGGGATTCAGCTAAGAGGTAGAAAACACCTGGGTTCAATTCCCAGGATGAAAAGAGTAACTAAATAAAATAAGGGCTCTTGATAGCATGGTAGACCTCATCATGTCACTGTTCAAATATTTTCTTTGCAGATCATCCAAAATATATCTAAAGCTTACCTTTCACAGTTACTCTCTGTGCGTGTCCTTTTGCCAGGACCTGCTACTTTTGATTAAAGAAATCCAACTTTCAGTTCCCTATATCTGGTTCATCCTGTACTATTTTATATTGACATTTACATTTTCCGTAAACTACTGACATCTTTCTTGATCCATGGCATGGCCAACATCTATTTAATCATTAGGTTGTAGAGATACTTTTTCTTGGTAGTTCTCAGACCCAACCCTTTTTCTTTATATTCTCTACTGTCATATCATTTGGAAGTTTCATGTTAATCAAGATTAGATAGATCCAGTAATCTTCTAAAATGTCTGCACTTAAAGAGGTGGAGACCTGTGTGCACACGTGCTTGTGTGTGTATGTGGGTATGTGTGCAAAAGAGTTGTCTCTCCAGGGCCCATCAAACAGACTGAAAAAGCAGCTCCTCTTTTATTTTGTTATGAAAATAATTTTACTCCTACTTTAGACATAAAGTTTGTAAACCCAAATGATCCTCCAATTCCTTTCCCTTCCTCTTTTGATACTCTAAAGTGAACAGTAGCTGGCCTGAGAGGAGCTGGCTAGAAAAGTAGCTGAAGAACATTTCTGAGCTCAGTTCCCAGATAGATATCACCAGAAGTTGAGTTTAGCTAACCAGTGATGTGCTTGGAGGAGGGGGGATTAAAATACATTCAGAAGTGAGTTTGATAAATTTAATTTAAACTATCAAAAAGCTTCCTGGGCTGGAGGTGTGCCCAGAGATGGAGTACTCGCCTAGCACTAAATTGATTGTACACATTGGAGATTGTCTGCATGCCAGCAAACTCACTAGTGGTCCTATCCCTAACTGCTCTGGGTTTGGTTGTCTTTTTAAGATTTGGAGTCCTGAAGCCACAACAGCAGAGCTTATCAGAAAGAGGGAGCTACGTCGGGAGAGATTGACCTACGAGGTGGACTTTGAGGATTTCATGATGCCTTTTCAGAAGAGCATCACAGAGAAAGCTAAAGCGTTGGAAGACGCTTTGAAAAACTGAATCACAGCACTTGCTGCTTGAGGCAAATGCTTTGGGGTACAGGGACAAAACTTTGGGGAAAAAATGATATTTCCATCAAGGTCAAAGCAATCCATCCATTCAGAATTAATGACCAAGTATTTGTTTTAACGGCTATAAATATTCTGATATGTATAGTGAAAATGTAATTTATTCTACAATGAATAGCATATTCTTGTGACTAAGTCCCCCAATCACCATTAAGAATCCAACAAGCCAGGTGTGGTTGCACACGCTTTGTAATCTTAGCATTCGGGAGGCTGAGACAGGAGGATCACGGTTCGCAGGCAGCCTCAGCTACTTAGTGAGGCCATTTGCATCCCAGTGAGACCTTGTTTCAAAATAATAAAAAATAGGGTTGGAGTTTTAGCTCAGAGGTAGAATGCCCCTGGGTTCCATCCCCAGTACAGAAAGAAAGAAAGAAAGAAAGAAAGAAAGAAAGAAAGAAAGAGAAAGAAAGAAAGAAATCCAGCAAAGCTAGACGTAGCATCACAGCAGCACACACCTGTAATCTCAGTACTTGGGAGGCTTAGATAGGAGTATCTCAGATTCAAGGCCAGCCTCAACAACCTAAGAAAACCATCTTTCAAAATAAAAACAGAAAATGGGGCTAGGAGTATAGCTTAGGGGTAGACCACCCCTGGGGAAATCTGGGGGACAGATTCAGCTCCCTCATCCCTCTGATGAGGTTTTTCTGGAAATTCAGGTTCTCCCTGCCTCCTAGAGCAACCCTGTGTGATTAAGGTCAGGTTCCCACAGCGGCGATGGTTTGCTAACACACTCTCGTGCCTCTTTTCTTTTGCTGGATCATTTGTCCTGCCCCCCCTCTGCCAGCCTTCACTGAGATTACCTCTGTATGCACCTGCTCCTTGTCCCCCTCTGCCAGCCTTCACTGAGATTACCTCTGTATGCACCTGCTCCTTGTCTTCAAGCTGCTTCTGGAAAGGCCCAAACTAAGACAAAACCTTTGGTATTGTTAGGATTCGCAGTCCTATAGTGCAATTTTTGAAAATGTACTCTATTATGTTTATTATAAAATAAATATTTTCCCAGTCTGGAGAATTTTCCCTCAGAGTCTTTTATTTGCAATGGAGAGGCAGTTCAGGTGGTATTCCTACAGTAGCTAATACTTTAGATAAAACTTCCAGATGCCAGAAAAAAAAATTATATATATATATATGAATGACTAAAGGTATTATATGTGAATTTTCCTTAAGGCCAAGTGAATGTATGTGTGTGGGGGGTGGGGGGAGCTAAGAGATCCAGAAAGAAGGAAACCTTACAAGTATCCTTTGCATTTAGACCTGGGGATTGACTCATACTTAGGAGGAGGTATGCTAGGGTTATGCTAGAGAAATAGAATCAATAAGATGGGTGGATGCATGAATGGATGGATAGATGAAAGATAGATAGATAGGTAGAGTTTTAAAGAGTTGGTTTGCATAATTATAGGGATTGACTGGGCAAGTCCTAAATCTGTAGGGATAAGGAGTCAGGATATGCAGGCTCGAATCCCTTGAGTAGGAGCTCTCCATGAAGCCCATGGGTGAAATTTCTTCTTCCCCAGGAAAGCCTCAGTTCAGCTCCTACCCCTAAATACTTCTGTATGTCCTCTCTAAAAGTAAACATTCTTTTGCATAGCCATATTATAGCTGTCAAATTTTTCACTCTGGTTAAAGCAACTGAGGATCTGACCACAAGCATATTTTTTTAGATAACCTCCTCTACATAAAGTTATATGTTACACAATTCCTTCACAGTGACAACTAAGATTGGTTGTTGGTTGAGTTACTAGGTACTATAACTTAGTCAAGTTGAGATATAAAACTAACAACCCCTACAGATGTTCTACTGAGTAAATCGCTAACATAGGTATCACTAACACCAGAAATTTCAGTGGGTGCTGGATCAGAGAGCCAAAAACATCCAAAGATCCCCTATTGCTGCTTCACCCATTTTCCTTTCAAGATATCATTTGTTTTCACATAAGCACCCTCTCCACTTCCCCTTAATTTTAAATTTGACCTGTTTATATTTAGTATAATTTTTTTTTTTTTTTTTTTGCGGGTCTGGGGTTGGAATCCAGGGGCATTTGGCCTCCAAGCTACACCCCTGCCCTATTTTTTATTCTTTATTTTGAAACAGGGTCTCACTTAAGTTGCAGAGGGCCTTACTAAGTAGCTGAGGCTGTCCACGAACCACGATCCTCCAGTCTTAGCCTCCCAAATGCTGGGACTACAAGCGATTGCCACCACACCTGGCTTATAATTTTAATTGTCCACATTTATGGAGTAGAATGTGATAATATATAAGTCCCAAATTCTAACTATTCCTCTAGTTACTCATCACTGTGCAATGAATGCATACACATTGCATGTATAAGCAAATTCTTTTCTTCTTCTGTTAATCTGCCCTTGGTCTGTTTTATTCGTAGGCCCCAGGTGCTGAACCTAAGAGAGCAGAGGAAAAGGTTTTCCTCCCATACACAGTTCTTTACTATCATTATTTATTTTGATGTTCAAATTGTCCATGATTCAGCTAGTAGAAAGTCCTTCAAGTCAGCTCCTGCTGAGAAGACACTTTTGCTTCTGATAATAACTAGAGAATTCTTCTTGAATGTGAGGTTTGAAATCACTTGCCTCTGGTTTCACTCAGTAACAAGGAAAATGCATCTTCAGTAGCAGATCTTCAGAGGCTATAACTTTCTGTTATCACCCTAGTGAGTAAATTTCCCAAGTGTCAGTTTGATATATAGTGCTATCCTATGAAAACCTTCAGCCATTTGCAAACATAAATAGAATAAGTGTTAATGTTGGGTCTTGTTAAACCTCCTTCCCCATTATGAAATGTTTATATTCATTTGAATTGCTCAACATGTTTGAATGGGAACCCTGGGAGCAGGGCTTTCAAGTGACTTAATTTGGAGTGTATTGCTAAAACCAAACAGAGCATGGCCAAAGCTCTAACAATGGCCTACAAAAACATCAGTGCCAAGCAAGGCGTGATGGCACACACTTGTAATTCCAGTACTTGGGAGGCCGAGACAGAAGGATCACAGGTTTGCGGCCAGCCTTAGCTACTTAGTGAGGCCATCTGCAAATTACTGAGAACCTGTTTCAAAACTAAAGAATAAAAAATAGGGCTGGTGTGTAGCTTGGATGTGGAGTGTGCTTGAATTCAATCTCTAGTACTGAAAAAGAAATGAGTGCCATTTGAAGGGAGGTCCCTGGATTACCAGCAGCAGCATCACCTGGGAGCTTGATCCCATAAAAAAATAAATATTATGTATGATAGTCTCAGACTTGTAAATATGTAAAATGTACGTAAGTAGTAATTTTTCTAGGTTTTATAATTGTGAATTATCTGAATTTTAGTATTTTTGCCTTGCATTTTCTATTTTTTTGTATTTTGCAATAAACATAAATTACTTTGTAATAAACAATCTTATTGTTTTAAGAAGGGAACTGCTATTTGACTAAGAAGTCCAGAATACCAAAGTGACTTTATTAGCATTTGTGTCTTTAATTCATTTTATATTCTTAGTAAAGATTTTCTCAGTAGGAAACTAACCAAGAATTCAGGAGTAATTGACATGGAAGGTAGTGCTCCCAGGGAACACCAGTGTGGGGTGAAGGGTTGAAGCAGGACTGGGAATGAAAGAATTCAAACAAGGGTGAGCTTTCAGATGGGGCCCCAGTTTCAAATAACCCACTGGAGACAGGGGTACTCTAAAGCACCAATAAAGGGGCTGAGCTTCTGGATTCCTGCATCAGCCTGTTAATACCCCCAGCTAGAGGAGAACTGCAGAGGCTGTTGAGGGTACCCAGGGCAATTCTATGAAGCTCACAGTAAGAACCGTTGACTAGCAAGTATGTAGAAGTTGGGGGTGGATGCATTGCAAAGCAAAGATATTTAACTTAACACCTTGGCTAACTGGATAAGGGTGTAGGTTTTGTATTCCGTAGACCTGGTTTGGAATGCATACTTTAATGTTCTCTTTTTGTGTGTGTGTGTGTGTGTGTGTGTGTGTGTGTGGTACTGGGGTTCCTGGAAGCCCTTCTACCTTTAGGCTACACTCCCAGACCTATTTTTTATATTTTTATTTTGAAACAGGGTCTCTTAAACCAGCGCGGCTGGCTTTGAACCTGCGCGATCCTCCTGTCTCCGCCTCCCAAGTGTGGGGATTACAAGCGTGCGCCACCATGCCTGGCTCCTTTAATGTTCTTTATCTGCGTGTTGATGAATCGAGATCCAAATGGTCAATGAGTATCAATGTCATCATTTATCAAGTAGAGGTAATAATATGTTCCTCAATAGACTCTATGAGGGTCAAATGAAATAAAATATATCATTATATATTGAATATTATATATATATGTATATATATATATATATATAAATTTTTTCATCGGTACCTTATAGTCTCACATCATAGTGTAGTTCAGTGATAGGGATATGCATGCACACAGTACTTGGTGAGCTTTGCCCTGCCCCAGCTCCTTCTCCACTCCCTCTTCTTCCCTATACATGATATTGAGATTGACATCGGTGACTTTACATATAACATTGGTGGAAGTGTTCCTTCATCAGCATCTCTGGAACTATTAGTGCTGTGCCTGAACAAGGCCGGTGCTCAAAAAGTGTTTGTTTTTAGCCACCTTTCAGTCTTGAGAAGCAAAGAAAAGGAGGTGGAGGAATGAGAATCTAGACCTGGACAATCAGAACAGCTAAACTTGTTAAAGCAGATTTGCTTCTAGGCTGCCCGCTGAGGTGATTTAAACATGAATATATTTTATCTACATATTAATCTAGTGTGTATTTTCCAGTAATCACAGAAAATGGACAAAACCTTTTATGAGAACTAGTTACTCTAGTTAGTAGTAATCATCCCAATCGATGGTGGCCTTTTAAAATGGTTTACTTCTAAAATTATTTTTGTCAGAATAAATATCATCAAAATGGCCATTCTGCCAAAATTGATCTACAGATTCAATGCAATTCCTATCAAAATACTAACTACATTCTTCATAGACCTAGAAAAATCAGTCATACATTTTATATTGATAAAGAAAAGACCCAGAAAAGCCAAAGCAATTATCGGCAACAAGAACCAGGCAGGAGGCACCACAATCCCGGACTTCAAATTATCCTACAGAGCAGTAGTAGTAAAAATAGCATGGTATTGGCACAACAACAGGCATACTGACCAGTGGAACAGAATAGAAGATACAGAAACAAACCCACACACCTATAGTTGATCTTTGACAAAGGGGCCAAACTTATACACTGGAGAAAAGACATCCTTTTCAACAAATGGTGCTGGGAGAACTGGCTATGCATTTGTAGAAAGATGGAAATAAGTCCTTACCTCTCACCATGCACAGGAATCAACTCTAGATGGATCAAAGACTTAGAAATTAGATCAGAGACTGTGAAGTTATTGGAGAAGGGCATAGGCTCAACACTCCAAAATATAGGCACAGGCAGTAACTTTCTCAACAAGACCTCCAAAGTGCAGGAAATTAAAGCAAGAATTAACAAGTGGAATGGCATCAAAATAAAGTTTCTTCTCATCAAAGGAAACCATCAAGAACCTAAAGAGGAAGCCTACAAAATGGGAGAAGATCTTTACCAGCCACCACTCTGATAGAGGTCTATATCCAGAATATACAAAGAATATACAAAGAGCTCAAAGGACTCTATACTAGCAAAACAAATAACTCAATCAAGAAATGGGAAACTGAACCGAATAGACATTTCACAAACGGAGAGAAACAAATGGCCAATAGATACACGAAAAGATGTTCAACATCATTAGCCATCAGGGAGATGGAAATCAAAACTATGCTGATATTCCATCTAACCCCAATCAGAGTGGCAAGCATAATGAAATCAAATAAATGCAGGCGAGGATGTAGAAAAAGAGAAACTTTTTTACACTGTTGTCTGGAGTGCAAACTAGTTCAGCCATTATGGAGATCAGTATGGAGATTCCTTAGAAAACTGGGAATAGATCCACCATATGATTTGGCTATACCACTCCTGGGTATTTGTCCAAATGGGGTTGAAATCAGAGAACAACAATAACATATGCATACCCATGTTCATAGCAGCACAATTCGTAATAGCCAAAATATGGAACCAACCTAGGTCTCCATCAGCAGATTGATTGTAAAATTATGGGAAATACACACAATGCAATTCTACACAGCTATAAAGAAGAACAAAATCAGGTCATTTGCAAGAAGATGGAAAGACTTGGAGGACATTATGTTAAGTGAGATCAGCCAAGCACAGAAAGAGAAGAAACATGTTTTCTCCAATATACCCCAAACTAGGTAGTATTAGGGATACCAGAGGGACTCCAGATAATGGAGGGGAAACCTCAGTAAAGCTAGAAAGGAAGGGTAGGAGAGGAAGAAGGCTGAGGTTCATTAATAGAGGAGCTACACTCGAATATGTGTAAAAGTATGAATATAGCAAGGTTAACCTGGACACTCATTGTTGGGAGGGGGAAAGGGGAAGTGGCAGGGGGAGAGGGCTCCAAGCACAGCCTAAATATATACCATTTTAAATATGTTCCACATAAAAATAAAATAAAAAATAAAAATAAATTATTTTTTGTCTCCAGAAACTGATTATACTAGAGTCTAAATAGGTAATTAAAGTAATTCCCTAGAAATAGAGGCTGAGATAGGGTGGGAGTGATTTATGGAGGGAGTGAGCCCAGGAGAGACTTGCCAGGGAATGAGAGAAGCAGGATTAAGCAGGGGAAATTAAGGAAGGATGTGATCACAAGAGGAAATTAGCCTCATAAGGAGCTATGAAGAATGAAATATAACACTGAGGTTGCCCTGCTCCAGGGGAAGGAAGCTGGGCTTTTATCCCATATCATTCACCAGCTAGTCCTCTGTCACAAGTGCCATCCAGCTTATTGCCTAAGGAACTCCAGTCGGCCAAAGACAAGAGGAGGCATCTGTGTACCACCAGCCGCAGCCGCTGAGAGCAAGGTAGACCAGCTGGCTAAGGGATCTGGGTTGGGCGCTAATAGCATGTGCTACAAATGCTGTGCTCTTGGGTGCAAAGTTTGGGTGCAAAAATTTAGAAGGCAATTCCTTGAGATCATTTTGCATAGCACACACATCTCTCTCTCTCTCTCTCTCTCTCTCTCTCTCTCTCTCTCTCTCTCTCTCTGTCTCTCTCTCTCTCTTTCTCTCTCTCTCCAGTACTAGGAATGGAAACCACAGGCATTCTACCTCTGAGCTACACCCCAGCCCTATTTTGAAACAGGGTCTCACTAAGTTGCAAAGGGCCTCACTAAGTCGCTGAGGCTGTCTGTGAACCCAGATCCCTCTGTCTCAGCCTCCCAAATGCTGGAATTACAAGTGTATGCCACAACATCCAGATAATCTTTTCTCTTAAAAAAAAAAATCTTTCAGACCAGGTGTGGTGGTGCACGCTTGTAATCCCCGTGCTTGGGAGGCTGAGACAGGAGGATGGCACAGGTTTGAACTCAGCCTCCGCTACTTAGTGAGGTTCTCAGCAACTTAGTGAGACCCTGTTTCCAAATAAAATATAAAATAGGTCTGGAAGTATAGCCCGGAGGTAGAAAAGCCCCTGGGTTCCACCTCCAGTACCACCAAAAAAAAAAGAAAAGAAAAATCTTTCACACATTTCTGAACTTGCATAACTCATTCTTAGAAATAAAGATGAAGAATGAACAAGCCCTACGATGAGAATTGATTCAGCAGGTACTTAAAAGAACACGATTCACGAATCCCTTTGGCGATTTCTGCTTCTTCAGACTTGACTTGAGCTTTATTAATTATCAAAAATTATTAAGATGAGACAGAGAGGCATTCAGCCCAGCACCTGCTCAGGATAAGATCATGCCAATTCGTACAAATGAATCAGCCCCAGTGATGTTAGTTTAGAAACTTTTATCGAACTCGCAGTTTAGGAAATTCACTATGCAGCCATTGAATGGTGCCCAAAAGAATCATTGAGCCTTAAAAAGCTTGTTTTTAAGGCGGGTGGTATAGAAAGAGAGAAAAGGGAAATTTCAGATGTCTTCTACACAGAGGTATAAATTTGAAGTATGTAGCCATCTGAACTGTTATTAAACTATTTGCACAGAAAGTATATTTTTATAGACATATGTTTTTAACAATGGATCCGGCAGAAATTTACAAATGAGGGTAGATGGAATATTTATGCAGATCAAGTAAGTGCTTACTAACATTCTCAGACCCTTAGGTAGTTGTTACTACATCATGAATTTTATCTGGATAATGAAGAACTGAGTATTCTGTTAACATTCTAGATTTATCTGGAGATTCTTTTTATCCCAGATAAGTACTTGGGTACTGTGTGTGTGTGTGTGTGTGTGTGTGTGTGTGTGTGTGTGTGTGCTTGCTTATGCAAGATTAATGATGATATTTCCTTTTCATCTTCAGTATTAATTCAAAGAGGAATACACAAAAGATGACAAGTTTACCATAGGTTTAGTGACTTTTGGTAAGAAGATTTGAAATATCTGTATGTTTTCTGAAACTCGGAGATTATTATGGTCTTTGTTATTGAGGTTTCCCTCCTAAGGAAGGAGGAAGTGAGAGAAATAAATATTTCTTCATAAAAGGAAACAGTTCAAATAATGCTATACATATATAAAGTTATCAATTCCAGTCTCAATAATATGTACGGGGAAGAAGAAGAAGAGGGCTGGGAAACACACCAAGTGTTGTGTGCATGAACGATTCCATCACTCTAAACCTCATTATGGTGCACCTGAAGAAGTATAATACAAATAATGAAATCAACACATAAAGAATAAAATGCACAGAAAGAATTATTGATAAGTCTGAATGGATGACAAGCTTAAAAGCAACACTTTTTATAGCTAAAGAAAGTAGCAACCAGATAAGTGATTGATCAGCAACAGAACTGACACAAAAGAATATGCAGGTAGACCAAGTGTCCCTACACTGCCCCAGTTAGGAGCCTCTGGTCTGTATAACACATGCATCTCATTATAGGTCTAGACTTTCCATGCTGTCAAAAGCTGGTACCTCCACAATGTTAAATCAATCATTAACTCTCTTCTGCACACAATTTGGTTTTATTCATTCACCCAGCATATACATATTGAGCATTGATCATGAAAATGCTACGTCTGTTTCTTGCTCTTTTTGTGTATCAAATGGGAATCATTCATCCAGGTTGTACTTCCCAGGTTTCTACATCATCTTAATTCATTTACTGGAAACATAGTGAGAGACAGAAGAGCAGAGGAAGGAGAAGCCAAGCTGCCAAGCTGGTTCTTTTTCCCCTTTGTCTTTGGCAGCATCCCAGGCAATTGCTATATATGTCTCTTGCCCCACCCCTCAGCTTCCATCTGACAGTACTACCATGGTTCCAGCTTCTGCCAGCTGCTGTGGCCCCAGGGCTCTGTTATGACCACCCATTTGCTCTTGTCCCTCCAACTAAGGATGGTACCAGCTTCCTTTGTTAGTGTCTGGGCTGCCTTGATATGCCCTGATTACCTCCTTGGATTCATCTACCACCAGTGCCACCAAACCCTTGCATTAACTGCCCTTCTGTTAGAGTGGGTTCTCTTTCCCTGGTTGTGAAATACTGTGGCATGTCAGGGGAAAATGAAATATGCAAAACCTATGTATTAGTCCATTTTTATTACTGTAGTAAAATACTTGAGGCAGGATAACTTTATGAACAAAAGAAGTTTATTTGGTTCACAATCACAGATGATGAAAGTTCAAACAGCCATGGTGCAGGCCTTAGTGAAGCACTTCCTCAGCTGTGCCATCCTATGGCAGACAGCAATGGCACACTCTATATATCCCTAAACAATGTAGTCATGCTAATACAGCAAAGGAAGGTTGATCTTTGAATAGCACTTTAAAAGTTCTAGCTAGTACATTTCATTCTTACCTTGACCAGACTTCCCTTAAATTTGAAGAGATTAGTGCTGCCCAGTATAGCTGCAAGGTAAACCTGTTTTGTGAAACATATAACTACACGACATCTACAGAATCAGAGAAATTCTCACTCACAGCATTGCAGCTGATATCTGAAGAAGAAAGGAAGAACTAAGTTGGCCCTGATGCCAGGGGAGAATCTGGTGGAAGGAACAGTATTTTTCAGAGCAGATCCATTCCAGGAAGTGAAATGACAGACAAGAACATAAAATATGAACTGGGGAAGAGGCCAGATCCTGATCCTAAAGGGATTTGGAAGGCAACCATATGGATTTTGGAAAATGGCTGATTTTTATCTTATTCCGCTACTCTCTCTTTCAATCTAGAACTTTCTTTGATTTTAGCAACAGTACACTTTCCAGGTGCTTCCTAATATTATTTCAGATTATCTTTTTGTGTGTGTTTTAGGACTCTTAACACCAACCATCAAAAAGAGAATTCTTAACACTTAGAATTTCAAGAGACAGATTGAGCAAGACTGGGTACAAAGTGTCTTTACTGAGAGCAGTGTCTCTCTCCTGGGCTTGCTGGCACTCTTTACAACTCCCATGCTCTTTCTGCCCTGGTTTTATTTGTGTGCACTCTAATCTCAGCCAGAATATCCCCACAAGGTAGTGATGAGGAGCCACCGGCAGTTCTAGTCTTATCTCCTTCTAGAAACCAAGTGGACGAGGTACTCTTTCTCAAGTTGTTCCAGAAAAGCCCTGGCTGGATTCAGAAAGGTCAGGCTTGGGTCAAGGACCTATCTCCACACTCGTCACTGTGGCCCAAGGATACAGCGTTCTGAATGGTCTGACCTTTTGTGCAGCCAGCCCAAGATCTAGAGGATAAGGCAACCCTACCCTAATCACTCAGACGGTCTCTTGTAGAGGTATGACATCCAAAGAAAAAAATTGTTTGTTTTTCCCAAAAAAGGACAGCTATGAATGCTGGAAAGGCAAAAGGAACATATGCCCACTGTAAACTCCACTTAACCATTAAATATCAGAATCTCTCAAAACCATGTTCCAAGCCTTCATCTCTTGTTCTTTAGATAGGCAAGCTCATTTAAACCCTCTACTTGGACAACTCTCTTTTTTTAAACATCAGCTTAATTTTTAATTTATTTTTATTTTTGGCATAGAGATTGAACTCAGGGGCATTCTACTGCTAAGATATACACCCGAACCCTTTTTATTTTGAAACAAGGTCTCTCTGAGTTACTGTGTGCTGGGTTTGAACCTGCTATCTCATCCTGTTTCAGCCTCTCAGTAGGGGAGAAGAGTCATGTACCACCATGACGGTTAAGCTCATTTTACAGAAACCCCAGAAGCATACAGCATTACATTTAACCTCAGTTTTTTGAATTTTCTAAGGTACCTCAAACTCAACAACTCCCAAATCAAACTCCTGATTTCTTGGGCCCATCTTCAGTCTAGTTCTCTTCATGTATTTCCTAGTTAAGTAAAGAAACCACCACCAACCATTCTAATATGAAAAACAAATTTCCAGTCATGGCCATAATATTTTCCTTCTTTCAGTGTCCCTCCACTCCATTTCAGCTCCATTTAACCTCTTAAATAGCTCTTAAATATATCTTCACAGACCAGTTATTTTTTTTTTCTTTTCAGTAATGAGGACTGAACCCAGGAGCATTCTACATTCGGGCTACATACCTGAGCCTTTTTATTTTTTATTTTGAGACAGGGTCTAAGTTTCTGAGAGTTTCCCTATGTTGATGAGGCTGTCCTTGAATCATCCTGTCTCATCTTCCCAAGTACTGGGATTATAGACATGTGTCACCATGTCAAACTAGACCAATTATAGTTAACAAAGCGTATTTGAACAAGAGAAAAGGTTTTTAAAAGAGGATATTGTAGACTAAATATAAAATGTGGCACCCAACTGTATGTACCAGAGGAAAAGGAAGTAACTTGACTGGCTATAGTCAGCATCTTATTGGCCTTATATGGTCATGTTTGGGCAGGTATCTCCACTATCTCCACCCATATTATTCAGTCCCCACTACCTACAGAAATCAGGAATCCCACATCTACTTACAAAAATCAAGAATCTCTTGACTTATTCTTTAAATTTCCTTCTTTCCTGTAATCTATCTATATAGTTCTTTCAGAATAGTCTTTTTTCAAAAAGTAAGAGTGATTGTTTTGGTACTCTACCAGCTAATTCAAACACTTTGAAACTTCTCGTTGTTAATATGAGACAATACATATGGTCCAAGAAATCCTGAGACATCTGCACATAGTTTACCCTATCAGGTCCTCACTACATACTCATACCCACACCAGCCCCTTAAAAGCTGCTACAGACAGTCAGTTACTTTATACACCATGTGTCCACCTTCCACGGAGTTTATGTCTATCTATTCCCTCAGCCTGAAATTCATTCTCTCTCATCTTCTCTCCTCCTACTTATTTAGTTTCCATTTCTTCCTCACATCACAGAAGAATCATATCTTTGCTAGGAAAGCCTGTCTGTACTTTCCTTATAAGGTTTGTGAAAATGAAATACATTTGGCCTAAACATCTTTTCATACTTGGGTTATAAGACTTTGGCTTAAAGTAGCTTCCCTATCGTGAACTGTATCCTGACTGATGTGTTGAAAAAAATGTCAGGGTAACCTAAAAGTACATACCCTTGTAACCAAGCAACTGAGTCTCAGCCAATCATAGCAGCTGAACCTCCAGCCAATCACAAGCTGAAAGTTGCCAAAACATGACCATATAAAGCAACCACTTACTGCAGCCAATCAGGTTATTTCTGTACATCACTTCCTTTTCTCTGGCTGTGAATAAGACCTGCATGTGTGGTGGGGTGCTGCATTCTGAGCCATATTTAGTCTGGAATGTTCCCTTCTAGGACCTGCTTTCTTGCTTAAGTAAGCTCTGTTAAATTTAACTGGTCTGTTTTTTTTTTTTTAATAGGTTAAATCTCTTTCTGCATATTCTTAGCACACAATGCATTTTGCTTTTCAGCACTTACACAGTTACAACTTTATCTTTATTGTGCCAGATGACAAAGGCTGGAGAAGAATTTCAGAACAAAAGACAGGTTATTGGCAGGTTCAGTTAGGTAAATTCAAGGAAATTTGGACTATTTATGATAAAGAAAGCAAGTGTCGGGGGTACAGGTGACTGACTTGGTTGGAGGGATGAGGGCTTTCTTCTACAGGAAACTTTGAAAAGGGTGTACAAATGTTGACCATGGGAGGGGTCAACTCTGGGGAGGGATTCTCAAAGAACCTTCAAAATCAATCAGGAATATTCAAAGTTCCTCTGGAAGAGGCTTTCCAGTGTCCAGCAGGAGGTCAGCTGAGTTCCAGACTAAGGCAGAAGTGTGATCAGGATGATTGTTTTTTTGTTGTGGTTGTGTTTGTGTTTGTTGTTGGTTTGTATATGTCTGATGCTGGGATTAAACGCAAGGGTATTCTACCTTTGAGCTACACACTGAACCCTATTTCATTTTATTTTATTTTATTTTATTTTATTCATTATAATTTTTATTTTTGGTGGTACAGGGGGTGGAACCCAGGGACTTTTATACCTCTGGGCTATACTCCCAGACCTATTTTATACTTTATTTGGAAACAGGGTCTCACTAAGTTGCTAAGAGCCTCACTAAGTAGCTGAGGCTGGCTTCAAACCTGTGCAATCCTCCTGTCTCAGGCTCCCAAGCGCTGGGATTACATGCATATGCCACCAGGCCGGGCTTTTTTTTTTTTTTTTTTTTAATTGGGAACAGGCTCACTAAGTTTCTGAGAGCCTTGCTAAATTGTTGACCCTAGCTTTGAACCTGCAATCTTCTTGTCTCAGACTCCCAAGTACTGAGATCACAGGTATGTTCCAGCATGCACCCTGACCATGGAGCTTTAGCTTTAAAATTGCTGTCCATTTGTCTTTAGAAGAATTCTACTTGCCTCTTCTTCATCTCACCTCCCATTTACAAATATTCTTTTTCCATGCCTAGGCAAGACATCACAATCTTTACCTGTGCAATAATTTAAATAATATATAATTATCCAACATAATTACTATTACGATTAAGCACTCCAAGATTATAGGGCACGTTTTCTTGCCACGTTGAGGTTATAACATAATCTAAGCTACTAATTTGAAAAGGAATCATGTGCCTGAGTAGAAATCACATATGTGCTTTCTCACTGTCTGCTCAGGGGTAGAGATAGGTTTGTTCTTATGCTAATTTATCAGTGTCCTTTGGGCCTATGAGTTTTTGCATCTCTTCTGGAAAATGGGTCCTTGCTCTTTGGGCTGAACTCTATTCACTTTCTCTTTTGCCACTGCTAACATGTCTATCTGCAAATATCCCCACTCTTCTAAATGGCTGTTTATAATCCTTACCCACTGGGAGAGGGTCTCCCTTACTCTGTTGGTCTCCTATTTGAATGTCTACACCATCCTAGGGCTTATGTACATAAAAATTATAAATCATTCTAAAGACATGAAAGAATTGCAAATAAGCAAGGAGGAAGTAGTTTTAAATGTCCTTTGCAAATGACTTTGCAAGGGCTTTTTGGTGAGTGTGTCAGGGACTTTGGGGAGAGGGCAGAACTGGGAAAATAAAAACATTGTACATACTGTATTCCTGAACAACAGCTGTGTTATGTAACATTAAATGTACCCTTGCAAGGTGCTCATTCCTGTATTGCCACATGCTTTGTGATGCACATAAAAGCACATCATGTGCCTTATATTTCCCCCCATGTCATGGACCCACGGAGCTGCAGTAATGTGAAGTAGTCAACAACAGAATTCTTTCCAGTGTTTCATAGGGCCTTTGGTTTATCTTCATTTGAGATGTGTGAATAGGCATGCACAAAAACAAAAACAGATGATATTATTCAAACCATCTGGTAAGAAATCTGTGAAAAGAATAAGAGAGAAAAGAAAACGTACTTATTGATTCCAGTGCAGTAATTGGCTTGGTGGTTTTCTGTCATCCTTCCTACTTAAAAAAACATCAGGGATGGAGCAAAATGTACTTAAATCTTTTATACCTCATTCTAAAATCAATAGTCCAAAAAGAGTTAATCCTTTTTAGGCTTTGGTTATTAAAAACTTTCCAAAATTGAGAGGAAAAATGTGTATTTTTATGTAAACTTTTCTGGTTGTTTCTGGTTTCTCTTTCTTTGTTTCTCATCTCTAGCATTGGAATTGTTGGCAACGCTTAAAAGTAGAGAGACATAAAGTGACATTCCAGAAATTTATCTGAAATCTCCACCTAAAGACTAAAGGTCATTTGTTCATTTATCTTTAAAAAATATTAAGGCTTTCCCATTTCCCAGTCAGCATCATAGAAGATTGGTATAGCATGCTGATGGCTCTTGTTGCCATAACAGTGAGATAGCAACTAAACACAAATTGTTCATTATAAATAATGATAAAGAGTATAATGGAAAAGTACTAAGTTTCAAATTGAGCGTTAAGAAAGATCTCTGAAGAAATATCGAATCTAACACCTAAAGAATGAACAGATGCTGCCAGATGGTGGGGAGAGAGATGGAAGCAATTTCTGCAGGATGAGCAGCTCCTACCAAGGCTCCTACCAAGTGTTGGGAGAAGCCTTGGCTTTGTGAAGAGCAGGGAAGAAAACAGAGTGGTTTCAACAAAGATGGTGTCAAAGGGAAAAGAACTGAGGGTGCAGTTGATAAGGAAGGCTGGCGTCAGACTGTGAGGCTCTCTCAAGGAAGAGCAAAGAGTACACATTTCTAATTCAGTGTAAGGCCACAAATAATTTAAGTTGACAAATGACAATTTGTTTTATTAAAAATTATAATAATATTTATAAAAATATATAACATCTATATATTTTTATCATTCTCCAGACACCAGGTGACTGCCTAGTTCTGAACAATAAGCTGTGAGTAGAAGTGATGTTTCCTCTTCCAAGTTAGAGCTCTCAGTTGCAGGACTGAGACTCTGAGCTTTTATTCCCCTCTGCAGCTGGCTGCTCGGTCAGCATAGGAGGTGAGCAGCAGAATTCGGGACTGCCTACCCACAGATACAGGCAGCGATGGGTCACAAGCAACCAAGATTTTAGGTTGCTGACTACCCTCACTACTAGACTAATAAGTTTGTGTGTAAGGACTGAATGGGATATATGCTGGCTAATTGCCTTATTATATGCTAAATACATATATTTTTCCATTTCAGATAAGCTTTATTGGACCTCAGTATCTAAATATTAACATTTATGTAGCCTTTGGTCATTAACTTTAAAGTCTAAAACTGAATGATATAAATTGTTTGCAGAAATATCTGCTATGACATTTAATTATACATTGAAATTATTGATCATCAAGTTTGTAAACCATACTTTCAGTTCATGATAATTAATATTATTCAAGAACCTTTAAGAACTTAACATTACTGTGCTTACACTAGTATACTCGTAATTCAATATACATACCTAATTTTCTTTTCAATATGTAAGTATATGCAAATTATTAACTCAGCTCTTGCCAAATAGAGTTGAGAAAAATCTTAATTGTTTATAAATATTGAATATGTGTTTAGTTTTGATTTGTAATAAATCCAAAGCATAAGGACTTAAGGAAGAAAATCAAAAGAAATAATATCCTAAAATAATATTGGCTTTTTCCTTTCTCTTATCATTTTTTAAACATGCTCTACCTATAAATAGGTACCCATATAAGTTATGACTAAATCTATTTTTACTGCTTAACAGAAAATCATTTGCTGAATATGTGGGATCTTAATCTCTGGTGTATTATGTACTAAAGGATAATAGATTTGGCAACAAAAATAAAGAGCTATATTCCATTAAAAACCAACTCCATAATTCACCACTGAACTTAGGTTCTGCTCCCAGGCCAGTGATACACTTAGCTTTCAAAAAGTCTAAAACACATCCAGTTTAATAATTTCTGGAATCATATTTTCTCTATTTTAAAACAAACATCAATATTTATATTTTCCTGCATTCTCAAAATAATAGCTTAAATGACTGCACTAATCTTTTGATGGGAGTGATTTTAATTTGATTATATAAATATTTAATGATGTCATTTAATTTCAAACACTTAAATAAAAAGTTTTAAGTGGAGCGTAGTGGTGCACATTTATAATCCCAGCATTTGGGAGGCTGAAGCAGAAGGATCACAGGTTTGCTGCCAGCCTCAGCTACTCAGTGAGGCCCTCTGCAACTTAGTGAGGCTGTTTCAAAATAAAGAATAAAAAATAGGGCTGGGGATGTAGCTCGGAGGTAGAATGCACCTGGGTTCAATAACCAGAACCACAAAACACACACACACACGTGCACACACACACACACACACACACACATGCACGTGCACACACACACAAGGAACATGTCATACAGCAATAAATAAACACAAGACACTACAAATTAAGGAGAAGAAAAAATATCCATTATTCTGATCGTACAGTAAAGCCATCAATAACCTCTTCAGAACTCTACCCTAGTCCTTTTGCCCTGCAAACATTTTCCATAACAAGACAATGCAAAAACAAAATAATATATATGGATTTTTAACTTTGTCTCTGGTTACAAATGTAACCTGCATAGCTTCTTATAAAAATTTTGAAAATATAAAAATTACTAAGGCAAAAATAGAACCTAGGAAAAACCCATTAGAAACAACCATTATTCATATTTTAGTGCTTCTCTTAAAAGCAACCGTTACTTAGCTACTTAAGAGTTCACTCGAAAGGTACTTTCTGTAGAATGGTCCTTGGCAGCACAATTAACATTTTGCAGAATGCCAAATATTTATTCACTTCTGCGCTGGAGCACCTGCATTCATCGTGCATTGGCAATAGGGGACAACCACAATGTGTTACAGCCTGGTGTCACAGATAGAGAGCCCAGCCTATTCTCTCCAAGAGCCCTGGGCACCAGGAGTATATGGAGGCGTAAACAATTACAACTCAGACTCATTAATGCTAGGATTTGAGATAAGCTCACAGTGCAAGGGAACTGCATGAGACAAACCTGTCCTAGTGGTGAGGGAGGCAGATGCAGGGAGAAGGAAAGCTTCCCTGGGGTCTAGGAAGTAGGGCTGAGCTCTCAGAAATGGTGCAGCACAGAAAGACTGGGAGAGAGCCACCAAGGAGAAAATGCAGTCCATCCAGAACCACAGCCCAGAGATAAGAAGAAAATGGCAAGAGTTGCCCAGGTGGGGCAGGTTTGTATTGCATAAAAGAGGGTCTTGTTTTAATATTTATGCAGAGGGCAGTGAGACAGATCAGGTAATCACATATGCATTTAAGAAGTGCAGTCTGGCTGCAGGAGGGAATGGATGTGAAAAGGCTGGAGCTAGAGAGGAGAATGGTCAACTGCTCTCATCCACACGGGAAATGGGGAAGACCTCGTCGAAGGCAGTGGAACACGATGAATATACGATGTCAAGGAGACCTAGAATAGTCCTTAGCCCCGCCACATGGGGGTTAGCCTTAGATGGCAATTATGCTAGTGAAACAATCTCAAGATTCGCCTTGATCAGCCTTATGATAAGAAGTTAAACAAGGCAAACAAAAATATATTTTAGATCCTAATCCAAAAAGATCATTGGGAGAGATTTGGGTAAGATTCTGGAACTATTACTAAAGTCAGGGGAAAAGCCAATGTCACATATGAAGAGCAGATATCTTGGAGTAGATTCCTCAAAAACCCCCTTCTTGAACAACTGGCAAAGGAACCAGAATAATGAGTCCCTCGGCAGCTTAGTGAGACCTTGTTTCAAAATAAAAATATAAAAGGACTAGGTGGTATATCTTGGAAATAGGATGCCCCTGGGTTGTTCAATCCCCAGTACCAAAAATAAACCCTAGAAAAATTTTCCTTTAGGCCATGATGATTTATCAGAGATACAATTTAAAGAAAGACTCATTCTACTCTAAACAATATAGTTACTAAATCATAATCATCCATACTATGTTAAGGAGACAATTTCCCAAATGGACACTCATTTGCTAGGTAAACAAGCCTATTAAAGAGGGGGATTAAGATTTTACAAATTCCAGGGACCCTGAGGCTAAATGTTAATGTTTTTCTTTTTCCATTCTGTTGGCTACCTAGATTTATTTGCAAAGTTCCCTTAATCAAGATGATTGATAGAGGAAATTCTCCAAATTTTTTTAATGCAGGACTTAGAGCTGTCCATAATCCATATTTTAGCTCCTAAATAGTGTTTATTAATAGTTAGAACTTTCTGAAACTGATTTGAATTGCCTCATGAAGAGGTCATGTGCTTGCTGACACTGTTAAGTATTAAAAAAAGCAAAACAGGTTGAAAACCCACTAAATGAGAGGCTTCAGGCAGGAATTGTACGCAGTTATAATACTGGTTTATAATTTTGAGGATTTTGTCCTTTCTTGTAATTTTCTATTACAAATATATGACGATATGCTTTTTTTCCTGCTACCTAGTACCATATAAACAAATCCAACTAAGATGTATCTGTAAAATTTCAGATACAAGGTCAGAAATACAATACCTGAAATACAATTCCTTTATCACACATTTTGAGATTGCTTATGGCTTCACTAGGTTAATTCTTGAAAAGTAATGATATAAAATGTTTATTCATTCAACCTTTACTGAGAGCCATTTTGTATTGCTGGATTATGCAAAAAATAAACCACATGTAAAGGGCTATTGAAATTTACATTTCAAACTAAAAATAGGTGTCTACTCCCATTGTAAAATCTTTGCAAGGAAAAGAAATTTGATGAAAATAACTTGTAGTAGTATATTAAAAATAAAGGTTTCCATCAGAGGAACAGAAATGATGAAGATCTCTGGGACATAGAAAACAATCATATAAGACTAGAGATGTAGTTCAGTAGTAGAGCACTTGCCTAGTATGCACAAGGCTCTACGTTTGATCCCCCAAAACTAAAAAATAAATAAGTAAACTTATTTATCTTTTTCTTTCTTTTGTAAAAAAAAAGACAAAGAAATCCGATAACAATCAAAATATGTATGGCATAAAATGATTCTTTCAGAAGGCAAAAATATCCAAAGAAACCCCAAGGGAGGGAGATACCATTGATTGACTCTGATGGAGAGGGACACCCAAATGTTGGGAAAAGTGAGACATGAACTGGCTTCAAAATTCTTTGAAGTTTTTAGTATTCTCTTTGCTTCCTCGACTTGCTCAGGAGTGAAGCCACATGTCCCTTGAGAATGAGGAAGGAAAATGAGCAATTCTGGCAATTATGACAATGATTCCATAGCAAGAAAAATAAATAAATAAATAAATAAATAAATAACTCTGAGATGCTTGGGGGAAACATCAAAAATTCATCTATTTTTATGCTATGTAATTACTCAGAGAACAGAGACTCTAAACCACTCCTGGGTGAGGGTCTGAGAGATGTAATTACCTTTTGCCTGAAAGGCTAGACAAAGTGGGGAGAATTTGTTCCTGGATGTATGTGAGGAAGTCCAGTCCCAGAAATCCAAAAGGTCCTCTTCATCATTTGTAGAGGGGACTAAGATTTTCCAGCAACCCAGTGAAATTTTCTTTTGTCTTGAGGAACTATAGTTTCCATACACCTTGGAGGAGGGTTATAGAGACTTAGCATGGAAGATGGGAACTGTCAAGCAGTGTTTGGAGAAAACACAACTGGGAAATTTGACTAATGGGTGGGCACAGAGAAATGACTAGCTAGAGAAGTGTGAACACTAAAATGGTACCAAGTGGAAAATTTGAAAGTTTATCCTGCAGGAGATGGCTAAAATAATTTCATTCTGATGAGAATGTGATTGCCAAGAATCAGTCTCCAAGCAATCGGAGATATAAATATCCTTGTTTCGGGCTCAGAATTTCAATTAACAAAATGATAAGATGACTCTCCCTCACTTTTTATATGGCTGGCTTCTTCCCATAATCCAGGCTTCAATTTTAAGATTGCATCCTGGTGTAACCTTAGACCTGATGAAAGCTGGCTTCCACTAGTTTATCTTGCAGTACTGCACATTGAGTACCACTGCTGTATAGTTTTCTCTAACTGCTTAAAAAGTTGGAATTATATAGTGTATTGAAATGTAACACAGATGTGTGTTGCAAAAATCAGGTGATTAGGAAACTATGGGCTCTAAATACTGTTTGTGGAACTCTGCATCCATATGCAGTGCTTTCAGTGCAACCATGTGCTGCCCAATTTCTGTTATCACTCTCTTCAAATTCTTCCTGACAGTCTCTGACCAAGTATCATGAGTTTTTCTAGGGACCTCCTCTGGCTGCAGGAGCACCTCTCCAGCATATGAGGCAAGGTAGAAGTGCCTGCCTGTGAGCTGACACTTCTGGGAGCAGCCCTCAACAAACTTCAGATGGAAAATGCTGGATGAATAGCCCAACTCTTCACCTCTTGAGTGGGACACATCTTGGGTGAGGCATGTTCTGCCAGGTGTCCCCAGAGTCCACAGCAGCCTGAGCCTTGGGTGCTCAAAGTAGTAATTCTGCTCATAAGCATGCCCTTTTATTGATTTTTCTCTTTCCAGTCTTACTTCCCCACTTCCCTTTCCATGGCTCTTGAGATCACCTTCCAAATAAACAACTTGTACTCCTATCCTTATTTAGGGAGACACAAACTCAAACAGCATTTTCCACACACACACACACACACACACACACACACACACACACACACAAATTCATCAGACATAAGAGAAGGTGGGTTGAAATTAATTTGAACTAACTCTGGTGATTAGTCAACAAGAATAGCTGCAATCAAAAACTTATAGGCGACAACACTAGGGTCGCACTGACAAAACTGTTTTCCCCAGGCCTTGTGGGAAATTCTTACTATCTCCCCGTGTGCAGACAATGGGAGCATGTACAGCAGTGGTACACAATGTTCAGTGCTGAGAGATAACCTAGCGGAAGCCAACTTTCATCAGACTCCTGTCTCAATAAATTGCAATATTGTGCTATTTCAATTACATAAATGCCAAATTTTGCTAATAAAGTTATCATATGAATCTATAAGTTACTAGCATGTAGTACCTATTTCTATATTTAAAAATTAAATTATAGTATAAGGCATACCATTTCCCCATAATAAAGAAAAAGCTTTCAATGTTTCATCAGTTGGGACCCTTAAGGCTCCTAAAAGTCTCATGGATGTTGGGCTACATTCTATTCTTGCTGTAAACAGAGGTCACAGATATCAGGTAAAGACCCAACCACCATATGCAAATGTCCAAACTTTCTTAGCAGCCTGATCCTGGCAACAAAAATACTTTAAGCAATAAGTTCCCAGTTCTTAAAAGAGCAAACATGCCTTTAGGGGAAACGGGGAAACAGAGAAAGAAAAATACACAATAATCTTACCAACCTTGGGTTTGATATTTACTCTTCTCTTTCTTGGGTCAAAGCTGCTGAGTATAGCTGGGCTTCTGCCAGGTTCTTATCATATTCCTTCAACATTCATTTTTCAGGAAGTTCTATTCTCTGGAAAAGGTAAGAAAATAGTACTTAGGAAAAAGTCAGCCATACTTGTGTTGTTGAGTAATTCTACTACATTTAGTGGGAAGGGGCCACATGAATGTTAAGTCCTTTACCATTGGTAGCAAACTTCCTTTGGGTAGAGTTTTTCTTGTTCTCTACACAGAAGCCTATTTTCTCGTTGCCTGCAAGTATTTGCAATTTTTTTCTTCAACTAGTTTACAAAGGTGTTGAGAGGCAAGGATCTTGCCTTATTTACGTCCTTGTTCTCAGAACAAAGCAGGTCAAAAAAACATAGTATGAATACCCATTTCTCTTGCCCCAGATGTAAGGGGGAAAGGAAGGCTGAGGTAGGACTCTCCCATGCAGTGCCCCCTGCAGGCTTCACAGAATGGGTCTGCATTTACTGTCTTCTTGGCTTTCTCCCTTCTCCCATTTCTACTCTATCCTCTAAAGTATTTGGCATAATTCTGAGCACATAGCAAAATGTAGCTGCTTCAACCTAATGTTCTGGTTGAAGCATATCAGAAAAGCAGTAGCTTTTCTATAGCACCTGATTCAGTGCCTTACTAATAGGCTGGAATAAAAACCTTTTGTATAAATGTCCCTGGGGTTCTACCACTGCAGTATAAGCTTGCTCTCTTTCCAGCAACTCTGCATCTCCTTATCAGGAGGCTTTCCCCCAAGATTTAGAAAGCCTCTCTGGCCTCAGACATAGTACATTGGATGGTCTGGGAAATTAACTGCTGGCAGCATTCAACTGGTGATCCTCAGGAACTGCTGGGCATAACCAAGCTCTCACACTCTTCTGTAGATCGATTCTAGCCTCCTACACGCTCTCCCAGAGTTTCCCAGTAGAACTGAGCTCCCGCTGCCCACCAAGGTAACTTACGTGCCGAAGCCAGCCGGCAAAAGTACGGGTTCTAAAGAGAGGTGTGAGGATAAAGAATTTTTAATTCTAACATGAGGGAGCTGCCAACCTACTATCTCTACTGGCCGACCCCTGTTCTTGGATCAATATTTCCTACTGCTCAACAACTACGCCTGGGTCAGTATTCTCTATTGCACCAACGCTCCTGGCTCCCCATACTTTTGGGTCAATCTCATCTTTATTGCGCCGACACCAGGTTTGTTTTCCCAGAGGTATTTATACAGTCACAGGTCAATCAACACTCTTGTGCCATCACCACCAGAATACAATACAGACCAATCCAAAGCACATACACTGAAGGTAGATCAATCAATATCCTCATGCCATCACCACCTGCTCTTCTTCCCAAACCTTGTGGACTCTGGGCGAAGGACAGTCAGCTGAGTCAGAGACATTAATCTAGGGGAAAGCCTTAATGGCTCCCCACACTTACTTGATAATGTACTCCTCGGGGCTACCTCTTTTCCTGTCTCACTTCCACTCCTCCCTCCCAGTGCTCCTTGGAATCACCTCCCAAATTAATTGCTCATGTTTTAATTCTGGGCTCAGAATCTGCTTTTAAGGGGATCTGGATTTTTAAAGCATTTAATAAAATACTTGTGAAATTAATTAAAAAGTGGTAGTTCTTTACTTTCCTTATCACAGGCAGAAAAGGCAAGCCAGGAATAGGGTTGGCTTTCTTAATGTTTAAAGGACAGAGGGGTTCCATGCTCTGCCTCTAAAATAAAAGTACCCATTGCATGAGAAACAGTGTAAAACACAAAACACCTTATCCCTGGAGCAGTTGTGATGGTCACTACACTCAGCTAGGCCTACACAAGGCAGGTCCTGACAGCAGAACTGCCCACAATTTACTGGCCCAATTTGGGATGGACAATATGGATCTTGGCAGCCTCAGAGCCACAGCTCCATTTATCTTGGTTTCCATTAATCCAAAAAACAAACAAACAAATGGAGAAAACCAGGAAAAATGTTGACAACTATAGATTTTTGATAACTTTGGTAAGCAACATTTAGCTTTTGAGCTACATATGAAATCAGAGAAATGTCCCTTTTTTGCATCTTAAATTTTGAAATAAATTCTACCTGATAAAATGGGTTTTAAGGAACGAAACAGAAAAAATTCCTCTAACCGGAGGATGATGGGTAAAAAACAGTTACCCTCTGATCATACTGGAAGGGCAGCTTAGTGCTTCTGGTGGTTGATTGCATAATTTCAGTTCTTGAACACTATTCATTCAATATTCGTTTATGCAATATTCGTTTCACTGATGGAGGAATGCAATTGCTATATGAAAAGTGAAGAGATTCTACAAGAACTGTTCTCATGCTTATGTGCCAACTTCATGCTTAAACTTGCTTGTTTAATCAAATGTCAACTTGTAATCTCTTTGGGAGTTTCAGAACTTCGTCAGCTTCTCAAAGAAAAGTTAATCTATTTGAGAAAGAAGGCTTTTTCACCGGTGAACATTGGAACTTTCTAATATGTGCTTCTAAGCCCCAGTTTTTAGACAACTAGCCAGTCAGCAAAATCTTGGTCCACAAGAAGTTGGCTTATTTTCAGCAGAAGTGCTAGAACCATAAGAAGATGTAGTATCTCATAGAATAGCGCTAATTTGGTGTTATAGATAAAATAATTTGCAATAGCAGAGCAACTATTAGAGCAAATGACACCTAACTCTTCATTGGAAGAAATCCAGAAAAGAGCTCCATCATAATTTTAATTTGAGATCTGCCTGATATTCCAATGAAAACCAACTTAATGAACATGTAAATTAGTCATCGTCTTCTATTGTAAAAATGTAAGGAAAATTTCCTGCTCAGTTATACATTATCAGAAGATGAATCTTTCCTGCTATGCACTTGGACTTGAATTAAAAACTTGCTCTTCTCAGTATTGTGCTAGTTGAAGGAGAGAGCTTATGGTCCTTAGTGTATGGATGAAAGATGTCTTCCTGCTGTTAATTATTGTGGGCAGAAGAATAATGGCCTCTCTCACAAAGATGTCCAGATTCTAATCCCTGGAAACTGTGAATATGTTACCTTGCATGGCAAAGGCTCCCAGTAGATGCAATTAAATTAAGGAGCTTAGATGTGAAGATTAACCTGAATTAACTGAGCAAAACCATCCTACCCTAATCACAAAAGACCTAAAAACTAAAGAAATTTTCTCAGCTATGGGCAGAGGAAAAGAGTGCCACTAAGAAAGCGTGGTCAAATACATTCAATTTTGCCGGCTTTGAAGGTGGAGGAAGGGGTTACATGCCAGGAAATATGGGGTGGCTTCCAGAAACTGGAGTGGAGGATTTGGGTAGAAGCTTCAGTGAAAGTAAAGAAGCCTAACTCTCCAAGATCTGCTGGACAGAAAGAATAGAGGCCCCCATGCAGCAGAATGGGTCTGTTCTCACACACTTTCAGATAGGACTGTTTGTTCAAATGACAGAAACTTGGTTCAAACTGGCATTGAATGAAAGTTTTTTCTTGGCCTCAAATAGCTAGAAAGTCTACATGCTCTGTAATAAGAAGCTCAGGCATGGCTAAATCCAGGACTCAATTAAGATCATTAGGAATTCATTTCTCTTAACTTCTCAGGATCCATGTCTCCTGTGTCCTGCCCTTAGAGAGTATTCTCTCAAAGGCACCAGCCAAAGTCTTAGAGCCCAGGCTCACTGGCCTTTCTTGGGACATGTCTTGGTCTGTTTTGCATTACTGTAGTGAAATATCAGAGGCAGGTTACTTTAAAAAGAAAAGAAGTTTATTTTTCTCATGATTCTGGAGGCCCATTGTCAAGAGACCACACCTGTTAATGGCCTTTTTGTGGATAGATCCCTCAGATAGCACAGGGAAACACATGGCAGGTGACAGGGAGTATAGACATATGTGACCTCTCTTCCTCCTCTGACAAATCCATCAGAAATTCTAATCAATTATCAGAGGCCGTACCTCTAAGCACCTTGACCAGATTAAACTTCCATTATTTTAATACCTTACAAGGGCAATAAAGTTACATCACATGGCCACTTAGGTGAATAAGTGGTCACAATAAATCATATTCAAGTCACAGTAGGTCACATGGTCATTTTTCAACTACTCTTTATGCTTAATGGATTTCCCAGCCTTGGAGATATGGAAGGTTGGTTTTGCCACTCAAATCACATGGACTAGATGGAAGATGATTCTCCCATGTAAAAATCAGGTTGCTACAGCTGGCAGGTGAGAAAGTAGATGCTGAGTAGGACAAATCCCTCAGATGGTAAATCAAAACTTTGGGCAACAGAGAGGACATTTTCTTTCTCCAAATAATTGTTACTTTAGAGCGTATATAATTCACGGGGAAATTTGTATCATCTGCCAAGTGTCCCATCTCCTTTCCCCATGAGTCATGTAGGAACCATACCTTTTAAAAATTATCTAACCTTGAGTAAGTTGCTTAACCTTACTGGATTCCAGATTTTTCCATCCATAAAATGAGAGCAATAGTAGGACCTAACCCATGCATTTATAATAAAGATTAAATAAGTTAATATTTGTGAAGCACTTTCAATAGAGTCTGGCAGATGACAAATGCTAAAATATATCACTAAATTAATATGCAAAATGTGGCATATATTTTTCTCAGTAAAGAAGATGAAAATTCATTGGCTTCTCAAATTATTTCACATATGTTTCTTCCTGTCAAGGTGGCCTCCAGAGAGATGAGAAGCTACTAAAAATGCTTACTGAATAAATAAATCTCACTTTCAAATTAAAGGATGCGTACATTTTTTTCAGAGACACACTTATGTCCTTAAAATATAGTTTGCCTGCACTGTAATTTCCCTCTGCAAGCATGCGTCAGAATGCAATTAAATTAGCAGCAATGCAGCCTCCTGACAAAGAAGTTTGGGCTAATTTAATAGCATCAAGGAACAATCTGGTTGCTATGACTCTCATAAGCAATTACTTCCATCTCCATTCCATTCTTAGTGTCACAATATTTTGGTTTAACCAAGTTATCTAGCATAGTAAATATAGTCAATGGGGTTTACCTAGAGAACTATTCCTTGAGAAATGAAGGTCCCATCTCAAGTGCCTCTGCTGAGGAAGTTAGAGTTTAGTTTCTATTCAGGGTAAAAGACTCCCAAGCATAGAGGAAGATGGGATGGGAATTGCCTGCTCCCCAAAATGCCAAACTGACCCATTATGGGAAGCTGAGTCTCAGGATCCCTTTTTTGTTCAGCACATTAACTAAAAGGATAGAGTAAAACATGCTCTGCCATCCTAAAAAGACCAGACTGCAATGATGACCCTATAGTCACTTCACCGGTTAGGCATTGCCTAAAATAGGCCCTTCCCTGTTACAGAGACATTTACTACCTGAAGGGAAACATATTAACATCCTACCCCATCACCAAGTTCACATGGACAATGTATAAGATTCCACAGCTGGGGGCTGGAAATGTTCCCCATTCCTCGCCCCTCTTCAAACCCACACTCTTGCCAAATTGCTTTGCAGCTTCTTCCACTTGAAAGCTGGCTTTGTCCAGAAACGTGGGCATATGGGGAAAAGTGGGGTTGCACCAGTTCTGAGCCTTCACTTCGAGGTCCTGGGCCTGCTTGCTCCTTTAGTGTTTCTGCCTACACTATTCTTTTGTTCCAAAAGAATGAAAGACATCTGGAACAGAGTCAATCTGACCATTCAGCAAACCCCTGGACATGGTAACTGCTTACTAT
Source organism: Muscardinus avellanarius (assembly GCF_963383645.1). Classification (NCBI taxonomy): domain Eukaryota; kingdom Metazoa; phylum Chordata; class Mammalia; order Rodentia; family Gliridae; genus Muscardinus; species Muscardinus avellanarius. The sequence goes on along the minus strand of NC_137805.1, from coordinate 8,195,872 downwards.
TACAAGCTACTGAGATTTGGAGGGGGTTGGTTTGTCATCCAGTATCATTGTGGTAACAGTTGACTAATACATCAGCCATCAACAAAGAGGAGACAAGGTTCTTATCATCTTGATCACAGCAAGTGAAGTTTCCTATCAGAAAATGTGTGGGACCCTCACTGTGACCAATCCCTATCCCTTTGCCTTTAATTTATGTAATTATAGAATCTAAACAGTGAAATACTCAAGGTCCTAGAATTTTTTACAGTGGAGGAGAGGTTGACCCTCTGACTCAGTTCTAGCCAATGCTACAGAAGTGTAGCATTTCAGGAGGCTCCCAGGAAAAGTTTTGCTGTATTGATAAAAAGAAAAGATGTATGCTGCTGTTCTCCCTTCTTCTTGTCCCAGGAAAAGTTTTGTTGTATTGATAAGAAGAAAAGAGATATGTTGCTGTTCTCCCTTCTTGTCTTGAAGGCAATCACAATTACTGAATGACTACAGCCAGCCTGTAGCCAGCAAGCAAGCAGCATCAGGTTGAAAAGCTAACCGCTTAAGGGAGAAAAGAAGGAAAATGGAAAAGGGAAAAATAGTCTTTGATGATGTTGCTGAATAGCCAAAACTGTTAGCTACACATGCCTGCTGCCAATTTTTCGTTTTAAGATTCAATCAGTGTATGTTTTAAGTCCCCGGTAAGATGGGTGTTCTGATTTTGAATACTAAATAAATTCTTACATGATATACATATTTTACAATTTGGCTTGAGTCTAGCCCAGGGTGTTCACATCAGAAAGATGACATCATTTCCTCACTGAATATTGGAAGAACTGAAATAGAAGGAGTCTCTGAAGTTGTCATATAGTTCACATGGGGCCACAGGGACAGTGGAGGGGTGTCATAGAACATCATTTAAAGTCTAATCCTTTGACATCAAATATACATTCCCTAGAAAATGAGATGGGGAAAGCTTAGATTACTACACTCTGTTTCTTTATTTATTTGACCTATTAAAACTCACTCCATCTGCCATTCTTAGCCTGTTCTGTTGAACCTTCTCTAAACCTAGCCTTAAAGAACCACCACTGGCCTTGAATTTTAGTTGTCTCTGTGTGACCCTCAACTGACACATGGCACATGTCCCAGCATGTGCTCAGGTGTGCACTGTGCGGGACTTTCCCTGCAAGTAGCGTGTTCTACCAGCCCCTGCAGACTCTCCTGCAGAGCCCTTTAAGTACTCAGCCTTTAGTAACGAGGAGTAACAAAGGAAGGAATGGGATCTGGCTTGATCACCTATGTAGCATCATATCTATGTCTATGGGTGTGTCTGGAAACCTTATTAAGTGTTGGTAAGAAAAACAGCTCCTCCGAGGATGCCTTCTGCTACAGTAGAAGGAAATTAACAGAGAAATGAGAGAGGACAACAGAGAAGAAAAAGAAAGAACAATTCAAAGTCACCTCCAAAGAGACCAGAGTCTCCATATAATTTATTCCCTCTTGGGAGCCTTCCTATCAGAAGTTCTGATGAAAAAGAAGTCAGCAATCTGGCATGGTTTTACATTTTTACCCTGTTCCTTAAAATATATGCTGGATCATTTAGACTTTTCTGTTTTCACATTAGTAAATGAAAAAAGAAAGAAAGAAAATAGAAAAGAGGGGATGTCTAAGCTGGAGAATGCTATAACTCATTAAGGAGGGAGGTAAGGTGGGGATCTTAGACTGAGTCCCCAGAAACAGACACAAAAATGTTGATAAGAGCCTCCAGTGGCCTGTTTGTGATCTGAGCCCAGGAAACCCAGTAAGAGAATGTGGAGGAAAAAGAAGCAAATATAGGTCCACTGATGAAGAAACCAGGTGTATGGTCACTGGAGCTCAGTCCTGGGGCAGTTCTATTTTCCTTCTGTGTGACTAGGGGCTGCAACATTTCCCAGCCACTTCCATTTGTCATTGGTTGAAGGCCATTCCCAGGGGTATTTACACTTTGGTACCCCCCAGTCAGCCGCTCATGAGTGCACACTCCTGAAGACAATGCAAGTCACAGGCAGGGAAGCCAGTTAGACACTGACATATACGGGATGCCTAGCCTAGACAGTAAAGGTGCAGAGCACCAGCAGTGTCTGCTCCATGGGGAAAAATGGAAGGTGAAGGAGTGAGGGCAGGAGGCAAGGGAACAAGCAGTGAGGTGCACCTGGCTCCCCCTGGGGAGCCTGGGTAGATGTTAATGAGTAGACGTAAGCAGCCCGTTGAGAGGGCTGGGGACACCTGCCATGTATCTGCTACTTCACTTTAATTTCTTTAAATTTTAGAATGTCTTTAAAATTGTAAGGGTCAGAAGTCACGTTTATCAACTTTTATTCCTATGTTGGGGAAAATAGAATATACCCATATAGGAGAATATTCTGGATTGATTTAAAATTATAATTCACAAAGAATTGAATAAAAAGGAGTATTACTCATCATTTGATGGTAAGACATTTTGTGAAAGATCTAAAATGGTCTATCCACCAGGATTTTTATATAAAAAAAACATACTGAACCAATGTCGGAGAGAAAATGATAACTTTTTTAAAGTTTTTGAGTGGTCAGCTTGTGGTTGTTTTTCTCTACCTTCTTATAATTTCTTGAACTTTATGTATTAACCACAATAAACATGTATTACTTTTATAACTTGTTCATAATATCTTTGAGAGAAAAATATCCCTTGTTGTCAATAATGGCTCTCAAATGCTTCTGCTAATTTGGCCTGACCCTCTGTTGTTAATCCTCTTCAGGGCTCTTCTCAAGGGTACCAGGGTCCAGGAGGACCCTGTTGTTGTTGTTGTTGTTGTTTGATAAACATAGACTTCTACTCCAATTGTAAGATCAGAATATTAAAATGATTCCTGAGCTTTTAACTACCTTCAACTTTCTTTTCCTCGTTCTCTAAGAAGTCCATACCACGTTCCAGGTTAGCCAACCAATCAACATGTACTCATTAATTTAGTATTTATAAAATACCCAGTGTACCCCAAGCACTATGTTAGGCCCTAGAGAAAACCACACGCAGTTCCTGTCTTATAAAGGGAACTGAATAATAAAAATAAAACAATAAATAAAATGACTATCTCTTAGCAGCACTGTCAAGAAGAAGTACCTGGTTCTCCAGAAGTACATGGCAGGCGATCTGGATCTAAAGGGGCAGGGTGCCCTCAGGAAGTAAGGTTTCACTTTTGATAAAAGGATGCATACAAGTTAACAAAGTAAATGTTAACTTGGCTACTAATGTGCCCATCGGCTCACCAAACTGGGGTTTAGGATGCAAACTCTGCCCTCAAGGATCTAGCCATTTGACTGTTAGGCCACAATGAAGTTTCCTAAAATAATGGCGAATATAACAGTATTGGATTGAGGCCCCTGATGTCTGTAGGAAGTTGGAGGAGTTTAAAGGAACTGGCAATCAATAAGGACTAAAGTGGTCAGAAAATACTTTGGAGGAAATGTCACTTGAGTCCATTTTTATACCAGCAGAACGAGAGGTTTGACAAGCAAAGGGAAAACCCCATGAGCAAAGGCCTGTAGGGTCGATGTCAGTCATACTTTTAGGTGACTACAGGATGAAAGCAGAGGCTGGGTTTCCCATGGGAGTGATGTGCTGTCCTTGGAAGACACATAAAGGTGGTTAGATTTGATGTGATAGGATCCAAGGAACAGAGAGATAGGACAAATGTGCACCCACAGGGAGGTTGATATAGCCAACTATACCACCTGGAAAGAGAGAAGCCAGAGAGGCTGGCCAGAGTAATCTAGGTGCAACAGGGGTTCTTGCAAATACGGGCCTCCCTTTTGCTCTCAGGAAAACGGGCTCTATTAGATTAGATTAACTGGAGTTTAGTCCCTGGAAAAGAAATTTCTATGGGAAAGGGAAATACTGTGTTTGATAAAAAATCTATTTTATCTCACTCATTTTATTTGACTCTCCCCTACCACCAAGGACATCTCTTTTCTTTTCTAGAAACTCTGCCTATAGAGGAGACCCTATCTGCAAGTGATGTAAAACTCAGCTTTCCTAAACAACCCAAGGACTGGGAGGCCTTCCTCCCACTTTGGGAGCCCCTCTTTCCTACCCCTCAACCCTTCTGATTCATAAAAGTTGGTGCCAGATATGGGATGTGGGTGTCAAGGTGAGAGGTGGAGGTCATTGTGGGGACAGTCACAACACAGCGTGTGTCAGGTTTCTTCACCTTTTTCTGGTGAAGCCACCATTGTATGAGAAACAGCTCAGCATGTCCTTGAAGATGCCATATTGTCTTATGAAACCCAGTGCCTTGGCTTGTTGCCACTTTTGTTCTGATTTGCTATATAAAACGGGTTGAGACTGTCCAGTGTATGGAGGGTAGGAGCCCCTCACAAATATAGCTGAGTTTTACATCACTTGCAGATAGAGTTTCCTCTACAGGCAGAAGTCACTTTTGAATCTTGTGTGAACCCAGTCGGCCCACTGTGTACTGGAGGCCGAGGCCTCCTATTTCAGCAGGTGGCATCTGAAATAAAGCCATGTCTCCCCCCCCCCCCGCCTCAATGCCTGACTTCTTTTCTGGATGGACCAGATCAAACCTGCAACTTTCCAGCCTTGGTCAATCCCACAACAGTCAGGTTGGTATAGGGTTGCTGTCCCTCAAAGTGCCTTACTGGAAGGATGGCGGAGGTGTGGGCAACAGGGAAGAGAATCTGCTCCTCAGAAGATGCTGGCAAAGGAAGCAACTCACTCTTTGACCTTTGTCCTGATCGTTCTCAAGGTCAGCAATTGCACAGGCTGCAACACACCTTGTAGGTCATTTTCTAGCACATGCCACTAACTAGACAGCCCCTCCTGATTCTAGATATCTGTTTAAGATAGTTGAGTTTTTAAACTTTGGTATTCTGTGTTACTATAACCCTTCTTAAAGGCCTTTTAAGTCATAGCAGAGAAGCCAAGGTAATCCTTGCTTCAATACGCAGTACAAAACCCCCACCTAGACAGCTCTAGAGTTTCTACAGAGGAATGAGAGAATGACTATTTTACCAGGGCAGCACATAGAAGTAATCAGGCGCTAAATAAAGCCCACTCCTCCCAACCTATGACGCCACCACTGAGCCCTAACACAGGATTTTTTGTTAGAGACTCTTTAATAATTGTCTCTTAACGTTGACCCTCCTAGGCCTTTGCTTGGGAGCCTCGCTTTGCTTTGAATTTCTGTTCTGTTAGAGGCTAATACTTGTCTCACCTTAACTTTCACCCCAAGGTTGGAACTGTGTCCTGCATGCAGAACTGGGTTCTCAGTGAACAAATGGGTCAATTAATTATCTGACTCTGCTGATAAGCTAGCTACTTCTTTCTCATGTGAAGGTCAGTACCTGCTAAGAAGCTTCTCAGGAGTCAGGTTCCCCTAAACATCCCACTCAGACCAAACTCTCAACCCCCTTGGGCCTAGCCCAACAGACACAGGTCAAGTTTCCTGGATCACTGAGGCCCTCTAGTGGCTGGCCTAGGCTGTAATCCCACCAGAGCTCAGCTGCCCTTCCTGCTGAAAATTCAGTCTCTAGACTTAAAAACAAATAAGCAAAGCCAGATGTGGTGGTGCACATGAGTAATCCCAGTCCTCAGGAGGCTCAAGAACAGCTTCAGCTACTCAATGAGACCCTGTTTCAAAACAAAGAATAAAAATTAGGACTGGGGGGTGTAGCTCGGACATAGAATGCCCCTGGGTCCCATCCCAGTACAAAAGAAAAAAGAAAAAAAAAAATACTAATAAGCAAACCATACATTTTTTTGCTTCTCCTAAAACAAAAACATGCAAAGTTAGGAATGTCTAGTTTCTGATATCGTCAAGTTTACCAAGTTTCTTAATCTCCTGGTCTGTGCTTTAATGTGCTTTGAAAGCACCTTGCTTGACTACTGGTTCTGTAAAGGGCTCTCCCTCGCCCCAAGGGCATCTCTAGGCTTGTTTCAGAATGTCCTTGATGGTATTTTTGCTTTGAGAAACACATAAAGGCTTCGCTGGGTCCTTTCGGCTGAAGAAGGCTGCTTTTTGGGCCTGTAGGTTGACATGCCTTTCCCTATACAGCCTTTGAGGGGTTCCAGGGTCCAGGAGATCACAGAAATACTGGACAGGGCCAGACGCTGTTTTGTCTTCTGTGACTTTAGTAGATAGGTGAGCCTAGGGTGCAACTTGAAAGTAGCTATATCAATCATTTTTATGAATCAATTTGTAAAACCTCATGGGAATCTTTCCTAATATAAACAGCCGGCATTATGGCTGTATCACCTTCATCTGACCCCTGGGAACTCTAAAGAAAAGTCCATCATACTCACTTGGCTCTCAGCCCAACCAGGCAATTAGGCCACTGGCCAGGAGGAGGCCAAGGAAGGCAAAGGCACCTATATCTGCACTTCTGATGGCCACTGCTGTTCCATGACCAAAAGGAAACTCCAGAGAGACAAGCTTTGGTGAATACACCATTCAGCACCTCCACTGTACACATGAGGAAACAGACTCTGAGTTTTGTGTCTTTCCAAAGATCATTCAACTACGTGAGCACAGGTTTTGGATTCAAACCCTCTCTAAAGCCTGCTCTTTGTCCAACCCCTGTCTCTTTCCTATTTAGCTTTGGGTCTCAGGTTCCTGACTTAATAGTTTCTGTAAATGGTGCCATTTGGAATTGGGGCAGTGGTGGCCTGCATATCTGTACACAGTGGCTCAAACCAGCTTCTGCCTTGAAACCCTGCATGTCCCAGATTCTCAGCATGGCCTGATATGTAAAGCCTCACTACTCTCACTACTCCAGGGGTGGTCCTTGAACCTGCAGCACCAGCAACACCGGGCAGCTTTTTAGAACCATGCATTCCTTACTTCATCCCCAACCCCATCCAGTGAATCACAGCCTTTAAGATGCAGCCTATATCCAGGGCTTCTCAACGCTGCTGTGCACTCAAATCACCTGGGTAGCTTATTAGATACAGATTCTGATTCAGGGAATCTGAGGAGGGGCTGCTAAGGTTTGTGCTGCTCTAACCAGCTCTCAGGTGATGCCAATTCTGTGAGCCACTCTTGAAATAAATGTGGCTTTTGATTAATAATTTCTCAAACTTGACCCAATATTCAAATCATCTGGAGGATTCATTAATACACAAATTCCTGAGCCCCATCCCAAGAGATTCTGATTCCGAGGGTCTGGGGTGGAGATAGGGAATGTATATTTCTTTTTGTTTTTGTTTTTGTTTTTTTTGTGTGTGTGTGTGTGTGTTTGTGGTACTGGAGATGGAACCCAAAGGCACTCTACTTCTGAGATGCAACTCCAGTCCTATTTTTTTATACTTTATTTTGAAACAGGATCTGAGTTGCAAAGGGCCTCACTAAGTAGCTGAGGCTGTCCATGAACCGCGGTTGTCCTGTCTCAGACTCCTGAATGCTGGGATTACAAGTATGTGCTACCACACCCGGCTTGAGAATGTGTTTTGTTGTTGTTGTTGTTTTGTTTTGTTTTTTGCAGGTCTTAGCATTCGACCTCCGAGCTACATCCCCTGCCCTATTTTTTTTTTAATTCTTTATTTGAAACAGGGTCTCACTAAGTTGCGGAGGGCCTCACTAAGTAGTTGAGGCTGTCCATGAGCCGCGATCCTCCAGTCTCAGCCTTCCAGGCTCTGAGATTACAAGTGTGCGCCACCACGCCTGGCTTGAGAATGTGTATTTCTAACAAGTCTCCAGGTGACAGTGATGCTGCAGGTGCAGGATCCCCACACTGGGGACCACTGGTCTAGCTCACCAGAACTTCCTTTAATTAAACCATTAACACTATTGTTAGTTGGGCTTTTCATTTGTCTGAAGCCTACCCAGTCCTTGATTCCCGGCATTTTAGAGCTAAAGGATGTCAGAGACCAGCTGGGCTCAGTTAAGGAAATGCAGGTCAAGGGCCGCACCCAAGATTGCACAATTAGCCAAGAGGCAAAACCAGGATGAAGCATCCTGACTCACTCTGTGTTGTGTTCTTTATGCAGCATCCTGCGGGCTCCAAAGCTCCAGAATTTCTCTGGCCTCCAGCAACTGCAGCATTTTAGGGCCAGCTCTCCTTCTCAGGCCAACTTTGCAGGCATTAGAATTCCTATCAGACACATATGTCACCAACACAATCCCTGAAAACACGGTGGCCTCCTACCCAACAGCTCTGTGAAAAGAAGGCTTTGGAAAAAACCAGCAGCCACGCCAGCTACTGTGAAAGAGAGGAAACATAGCAGCGAATGAGCAAACCCAGACAGGGGGTTCAGCAGAGGACCTGGAACTCAGCTTCAGTAAACCAGGACACTGCCAGCAACCGGCACCCAGATTCCTCTGGCAACTCAGAACCTCATGTAACCTTTCTGTGCCTGGAAGATAGTCTTGTTTAGGAAAAATAAGGTGTGTATTCAAAGGAATAAACACAAAGGAGGCTTCAAATATGGACTTGGGATGGGAGCTGTATCAGTCAATTTCTATTACATGACAAATAAGTCAAGCCTTAGTTGCTTAAAAAGACAGTCATTTAGCAAAGTGTGGTGGTGCACTATTTTAACCAAGTACTTGGGAGGCTGACACACTGGAGGTTTGCAAGTTTGAGGACAGCTTCAGCAAGCTAGTGAGACTCCCAGCAACCTACAAGACTCTTTATAAAAACAGAAAGAAATTAAAAAGTTGGAATATAGCTCAGATAGAAAGCCTCTGGGCTTAATACCCAGTATCAAACACACACACACACACACACACACACACACACACACAGCAAGAGCGGGAGCCACTTATTACTGTTCATATATCTTCAACAAAGGAGCAGGCTGAAAGGTCCCTTCTGAGGTTTGGGAATTTGTGTGGAGCTCTGTAAGTTTGCAACATCCCTACATCGTTTCCAGGGTATTCTCTTGGCCAAAGCAAGATCCAAGGTTAACCCGTGTCTCAATGGGGAGAGCTGAAACTTCACAAGATACAGACAGAATGAAGGCTATGGCTAATTTTGCAATCAGCCACGGAGTTGTTTTAGTATAGGAGACTGTGAGACAAAGATGGTTTGCTTAGTCACTTGGCACGTGAAGGAAGTATGGGTGAAGGGGTGGGAGACTGAGACCCGGAGAGGAGGCAGCCAGTGAAGAGGGCAATGCCGAGCCAGCCAGCGCTGGGCCCTTGGAGCTTAATTGCACTGGGGAGGGCTGGGAGCTGATGCAGGGCTCAGACCTCACTGTTAACCTACCTGCTGGAGGGAGCCGAGGTGTTTCTACATCGCTGCATGGACCTTCGTTGAGGGCTGACCCCAAAGACGCTCGGGTAGTATCATTTAGCCTCCCACGCTGGGCAAAGTGGCGGGAGAGTCTGAACGGCATTTTTTGGCACCCCAGCATCTTTTGAAGTATGGTAGTGATAAAAAGAACTGAAACATCTCAAGTTTAGGGCTTAAGGTACTTTAGTTAAAAACCTTTTCTTTTTTTCCCCTAAGTCGGCTTTGTTTTGGTTAGTGCTTCAGTTCTCCTGCTAGCAAAGGTTGAGACACTAGATGGCGTTATACCCAGTTGTCCCGTGGTTCAGGAACAAACTGTAAGCTTTCCTTGGAAATTAACAATCGAAGCTTGACTTGAGAGCAGACGCCACAGCGGGGATGATGGGCCACTTGGGCTCCACAAAGCTTTGGCAGCATCGTAACCATGGGGGAAAGGACAAGGCACAGGGGCAGGCAGGGGGAGCAGCATTTCCTAAGAGTTAGGATGCACCAAACCCCTGGGACAGGAAGCAATGAGAACGACCCCCTACTCCCCTCCTGGAGCCAGTGGCAAAAGTATGGGTTCTGAAGACAGGTGTGAGGATGAAGAATTTAACTCTAAGAATTTGATTCTAAGAATATTTAATTTATTCTAACGTGGGGGAGGCTGCCAGCCTACTATCTCTACTGGCCAACCCCAGCTCCTGGGTCAATATTTCCTACTGGTCGACGACTACTCCTGGGTCAGTATTCTCTATTTTGCCGACACTAGGTTTGTTTTTCCAGAAGTATTTATACAGTTACAGGTCAATCAACATCCTCCTGCTACCACCATCAGAATACAATAAAGACCAATCCAAAGCACATATACTACAGATAGGTTAATCAGTACCCTCGTGCCATCACCATCTGATCCTCTCCAAGATCTTTTACTTTGAACTTTCCATGACCCCAAACCTTATTGACTCTGAGTGAAGGACAGTCAGCTGAGTCAGAAATATTAATTTAAGGGAAAGCCTTAATGGCTCCCCAACCCCCCTCCCAGCAAGGTGATTGAAATGTACAAAAAAAAAAATGAACTGGAAGAAAAAACAGCAAGGTTACAGTTGAGACTTGTTCTTGGAGACGGAAGTGGAAACGGGATAGATGTAGGTCCACATCCTTTAACGTTTTATTAAAAACATTTTAAACAAATGAGATGGACTGTCAGCATTGATCAGTTCTCCATACTGTATATCTGCTGGTTTTCATCCTACCATCTCTATTTGAAAGTTTAACAAAGGAGGGAAGGAAATGCTGTTTTCCTGTAATTAGCCAGGACAGCCAGTGTTCAAGAGGTGACACTGTTGCTGAGAGAGGACTTGGGGCTGATGCACATTGTCAGGTTGACTCCTCAGCTTAGGGACTTGGGATCTGCAGGGTCCTGGCTAACGTCACGGAAAAGAATGTCAGCATCCAGTCAGAGATATGGACAGAGGTTTATTTGGGGGAAATGGAGGGAACACACATTATGTAGAATGTGTGTGCAGGCCACCTCAAGATGAGGAAGGCATATTGGGGAGTTCAGGGCTCTCTTCTTATAGGGGACTTTCATGAAGATGGACTGTGGGGAGCCATTAAGGCTTTCCCTAGATTAATGTTTCTGACTCAGCTGACTGTCCTTCACCCACAGTCACCAAGGTTTGGGGTCATGGAAAGTTCAAAGTAAAAGATCTGGGAGAAGATCAGATGGTGATGGCACGAGGGTACTGATTAACCTATCTGTAACATATGTGCTTTGGATTGGTCTTTATTGTTTTCTGGTGGTGGTAGCAGGAGGATGTTGATTGACCTATAACTGTATAAATACCTCTGAAAAAACAAACCCAGCACAGGAGTCGGCGCAATAGAGAATACTGACCCAGGAGTCGTCGACCAGTGGAGATATTGACCCAGGAGCAGGGGCCAGTAGAGATAGTGGGTTGGTGCCCCCCCACGTTAGAATAAGTTAAATATTCTGAGAATCAAATTCTTAGAGTTAAATTCTTCATCCTCAAGCCTCTCTTCGAAACCCGTACTTTTGCCGGCTGGCTCCGGCAGAAAGCAGATAGATAACAGGAAAAATAATGCCCAAATCAAATTCCGCTGCATGTCTCCAAGAGAGTCCAAATAGTTGACCACTATGTAGCACTTACAAGGATAGGGCTTGGGTTTCTTCCTGGACAGGGAGTAGCGAGGGCTAGGTGAGGGGGGCAGTGAGGGGGATGTGCAGGGGAGCAAGAGCCCTGTGATGCAGATGAAATCTCCCATCTCTCTCTCTCTCTCTCTCTCTCTCTCTCTCTCTCTCTCTGCCAGTAGCTGACTATTAATCTCTTTTTTCCTGTGGAAAGACACCTTCTAAGCAGAAATGAGGTGGGGGTATGGGACAGAAATCTCTTTCTGCATTTGTTCTTCTCCCATGATAAATATATACAGATTTTTTTTTTTTTTACAAATGGAAGCTTTTCAGAATTACTCCCATATTGGCAGTAGTAGTTTCCCTGAATAATCAAACTAAAATATGTGTAAAAAATAAATTTGGGGTAGGATATTTTACTCTTTCATGCTAGAAACAAAAAATCTTAAATAATGTCTTATGTTGACTCTTCTCGATCCAGGGACAGAGTATGTCCAAGACCAAGAAAAAAAAAATGGTACTAGAGGGACATTCTCCTTTTGTAAACAGAGATTTGGAATACAATAAATGCATCCTAACATTCCCCAAGGATTTAAAATCTTCTACTTTGAAGAAGAACCTAACTGTCCAGAACAAACTTTGAATGTGAATAAGAATCCTGATCCCTTATACAAACTTAGAGAAAGCCCGTGGCTAGTCTGAACAACAAAAACTACCACAGGAAAAGAGGAAGGGGGTAATGCAATCCAAAAAGTAGATGTGGAACCTTAGTGGTTCTTGGCTCAGAATTCTCAGTTTTTGTTTAGGACAATCTCTTCTAGCCTGAAAGAACCCCAGAGAGCTGGGCATGGTGGCACATTCCTGTAATCCCAGTACTTTTGAGGCTGAGACAGGAGAATTGCAGGTTCGAGGACAACCTCAGCAAGTAGTAAAACTCTCTCACACACTTCTAGACGGGGGGAGACCCTGGGTATGCTGTATCACCTCCTAAACTTCCCTGACAAGATGGAGGAAGGCCAGAGATGCATTATCATCAGGGAGTCAGGATCCCATTCTTCCATCCAATAGACCTCATGGATTCCTTTCTCCCCACCCTCCACCTACAGGACCAACCACTTGCCCATTCTTTGCGTATATGGCAACTCCTTCCTCACCCTGTGGATTTTCCACTTTCTGTTCCCTCTTTTGGGGCTTTTTCTTATATCTACGACTGGCTCATTCACATTTTTAGGGTCTCAAATATAGCCTTAGAAACTACAAACCTTTGTGAGGCTTTATCTTGTTTACCTGTATATTATTTATTGCCCACCTATCCCACTAGATCATAAGCTTCATGGAAGTAGTAAATAAGTTTCCCTGGTTCTCTGTGATTTCACCTCGCACTTTGTACTCAAGTGATTTGTTTCTGCTCTCAAGGTGAGTACATCAATGCCAAATCCTATGAACTGATGCACATTTACTTTTTATCTCACCTTTCACATTATTCTCCACTTCTATTTAGATAAATAATCTTTAGGACATCAAGCAGTGGAATATTTGGAGCCGAGTTTAAAACTAACTATATGATTAGATAACATTTATTGAACATTAACTAGGTTTCAACATGATTCTAAGTTCTTTTTTTTTTTTTCAGTACTGGGGATGGAACTCAGGGGCATTCTACCTCTGAGCTACACCCCCCAGCCCTATTTTTATTCTTTATTTTGAAACAGGATCTCACTGAGTTGCAAAGGGCCTCACTACATAGCTGAGGCTATCCGCAAACCGTGATCCTCCTGTCTCAGCCTCCCAAATGCTGGGATTACAAGTGTGCACCACCACGCCCAGCTTCTAAGTTCTTTATATGTTTATTTATATACCTCCCACAACATCTATTATGGAATAGACACTATTTTAGCCTCATTTTATAGTTACAAAAGCAAAGGAGCAGAGAAGTTAAGTAATTTTCCCAAGATAGCAATATTATTAACAATAATAAGTATCCGGCAACTAGTACTGTAATGCTGCATAACAAACACTTAAAAGTTCTCTTGCCTTCTAACAACATTTATTCTCATGCTGACGGGTCAATAGGTCACTGCTGCCACTTAACTGATTATGATTGAGCTGATCAGAGTAATCCTAGAGTGTATTATGAGCTGGGCTTGGCTCCAGAGTGCGGGATGGGTAGTGGATGCCATTCTGGGTTCAGGCTAAAGGAAAAATATAACTCAGGAAATGTTTCTCTCATAATAAATGGATCACCAGAGACAAGATCAAAGCATATCTGTGTAAGCAAAGCTCATGGCCAAGTCCCATATCACTATGTGGGGATGATGGGTTGATCACTCAACTCAGGAACTCAGGATCAGAAGCATCCTTGGCTCCCATGGCAGAAAAGAATTTCAGCATGCTGGGCGTGGTGGCGCACGCGTGTAATCCCCGCGCTTCAGAGGCGGAGACAGGAGGATCCCGCAGGTTCGAAGCCAGCCGCGCTGGCTTAGGAGACCCTGTTTCCAAATATAAAAAAAAATAGGTCTGGGAGTATAGCACGGAGGTAGAAGGGCTTCCAGGAACCCCAGTACCACCAAAATAAAACAATAAATAAATAAATAAATAAATAAATAAATAAATAAATAAAAGAATTTCAGCACCTACCAGTCAGAGACACAGACAGAGATTTATTTAGGAAAGTACAAAATATAGATTCAAGAAAAAATGTGGGCCATCTCAAGAGGTAGTAGAGAGTGACTTTAGGGCGTGTAGGATTTTTCCTTTAGAGAGGACTTTCATGAGGGGTGGGCACGGGGACGACCTCCAGTAGCTCCTGGTCCTGACCTGCACTACCAAGGACAACCAGGAATGTTTAGAGATTGTTCTCTTGGTGTAGTGCCTCAGTGATAAACGGACACCACCCTAAGGATGGTCAATAGTGCTCAGGGCCTCCTGTAAATTCCTCAGGGATTTGGGGGTCTAATCGGCCTTGTCAGAGGCTTCATATTAAAGTTACATGTTCCTTGTCCTCCCTTAGGTCTCCTTTCTACCTATTTATTTCCTCTCTCCTACATCAAGTGGAGTGAGGCAATATACTCTGTTCATAGTGGGAAAGAGAGAAATGAATATCTACTGAAAATCTCCCAAACCATTACATTAACATGTATAAGATCCTTATTATGTACCAGGTATAAGTTAAACATTTTAAACTAGCAACCCACGTAATCCTCATAATTACCAGGTAAGATAGGTAGTAGATCACATAAACAGGTAGTAATGAAGGTGGGATTTGAACCTAACACTTTCTCAGCCACTGTGCTGTTCAGCCTTTTACAGGAAGAGAAATAAGAGAACTTTGACCTTGTGGTTGGAAGAACCCCAATAGAAATTCCTCAATATAGCCTTAAAAAGAATGAGATTCCACAGGATGTCTTGCAATTGGAAAAACACCACGACTGAAGCCAGTCTGTCCAATTCTCAGGGATTCTGGAATCTATCTCTTCTTTTCCAAGTCAATTTATTCCATTTTCCTTTTTCTATAGAAACTCTATTTGTTTCTTTGATCACATCAATAATGGCAGCCATACTCCTAAAACAACAATAATTTTTATTTTTGTTTTTTATTTTTTGGCGGTACTGAGGGTGCAACCCAGGGGCATTCTACCTCTGAGCTATACCCCCAGCCCTATTTTTTATTCTTTAGTTTGAAACAGGGTCTCATTTCCCTGAGCCGCAAAGGGCCTCACTAAGTAGCTGAGGCAATCCTCAAACCACGAACCTCCTGTCTCAGATTCTCAAATACTGGGATTACTAGCATGTGCCACCATACCCAGCTAACAACAATAATTTTTATCTCTGCTCTTTACCAAAGACTGCAGAGCATACGTGTATGTGCATCCATGCATGCGTGTTTGTGGTTTACATTCCCAAGAGAAGAAATGTTATTAGCTCAGCTAAATTTATGGGTCACCACCATGGGCCAGATGTCCATTTCTGGATCAATCAATCAATTGGAGAAATGACATGGTAAAGATCTCATAGTATTTCATGTTCACCCTGTGAACATGGCAAGTTTGTGTTTGTTTGTTTGTTGTTGTTGCTTGTTTTTTCTTAAGAATGGATTAAAAATGGGGCAGGTAATACAATTTGGCACACTTTAAAAAAACTATATAGCACACATACAGAAAAGTTTATAAATCATAAGTATGTCATTTTATTAACTTTGACAATGTCTATACATATGTATAACCAGCATCCAGATTTTTTAAAAATGCAAAGTATAACCAGCACTCCAGAGTCTTCTTGTCTAATCTCCTCTGAAGGGTAAGTACCACCCTGATTCCTATCACCATAGATGACCTTATTATGAATTTCTATGTATGGAGTTTTTCGTGTCTGGCTTCTTCCACTCAACATTATTTGTGAAAAGCATTTCTCTTATTGTGAATAGTTATAGATTATCATACTTGTTGCTTTATCATAACCTATCGTGTGAATGCACCATGAATTACTCATTGTGATATTAATGGGTAATTGGATTGCTTCCCATTTGGGCTACTACCTGTTACAAATATTTTGATATAGAAATATATTCATCCTCAGTGCCACAAAAATAGGTAGGTAAATAAATAAATTAAATGATTGTAAAAAAAAAAACAGAAATGTCTTTGTTGTGCACATTTTGCTTTAACCCATTTCTTTTGGAAGTTGGTGAGTCAAGGATACAAAGATAAGGAATTAGTACAGAGGGTGAGCAAAAGGGTTGGCTCAATTTGCAGACTTAGTCTCAGCTTTCTAACTGCCATGTTTTGGAGGCTTGCCTATTCATTTAATATTTTGCACCCATTAAATAGACCTCTTGTATGAACCCTATTTAAATAAACACTAGAAGTATAAGAACACAAAAAGGAGACCTTCCACAGATATCCAGCTGTTGTTAAATGATCTATACAAGTTGCTCAGCCTGGGTTAGAAGAGAAGTAGAGGTTACGATGCCTCTGCTCCCTTCTCTTCACCCACTAGGAAGCTCATTTTCATGCCCTACAGAGAGTACAGAAGATCAGCATGTTTTATTTTTTCCAAGACCCTCTGCAGCTGCAAAGCATTACAGAGCAGGGAAGCACTGGATTCAAGAGTACCACAGTCAAATAAGTCTCCCAGATATAACAGCAACCATGGTGAGGGATACCTTATTATAGGTTTCTTCTGTATTTTAAATGCTTAGAAAAAAATCCTATGGGGAAAATATAAATGTAGCAACAAAAACTTTAAAACTATACTGAAATGACAGAAATGTTAAAAAAAAAACTGACAAGAAATTTAAAGCAGTATTCATAAAAAAATGTTTCAATAGCAATTATGAGTATATTTTAAATCAATAAAAATAGAAATATCAGCAAAAATAGAAAATATAAGAGCTAGGTGGCAACATCAGACTTGAAAAATACAATAACCAAAAAAGCTTAAAAGTATATGGGCTTAAAAGCAGAATGATAAGCCGGGCGTGGTGGCACACGCTTGTACTCCCCGCGCTTGGGAGGCAGAGACAGGAGGATCGCGCAGGTTCGAAGCCAGCTGTGCGCGCTGGCTTAGGAGACCCTGTTTCCAAAAATGAAAATGAAAAAATAGGTCTGGGAGTGTAGCCCGGAGGTAGAAGGGCTTCCAGGAACCCCAGTACCACCAAAAAAAAAAAAAAAAAAAAAAAAAAAAAAGCAGAATGATAGGCTGGAAAATAGAATAGTAGAAAGTACTTCAATCTGGACAGCAAAAAAGAAATAGGATAAAGTCGGTCTGTTTGGGGACTTGTAAAACTGTAACAATAAATCTAACTTTCATATCATTAGAATTGTTGGTAGAAAAAACAAAGAAGCTCTGCTGATAAATTACTTGAAGAAATAATGGCTGAAAACTTTCCGAATTTGCAAAAGACCTAAACAGATTGAATACCAGTGGGACTCCAGATAATGGAGGGGAAATACCAGCAAAGTTTGAATGGAAAGATAGGAGAGGAGGAAGGCTGATCTTGATTAATGAGGGTCTACATCTGAACATGTGTAAAATTATGAATAAGACATGGTTACCCTGGACAATCATTGGTGGGAGGGGGAAGGGAAAACAGGGGTGGGGGGGAGAGGGCACCAAATATAGTTTAAATGTATACCATTTATGTTGAATAAAAATTTGTTTAAATAAATAAATAAAATTAGTCTGGATGACATATAATAAAAATATATTCATAATAAATAAAGAAAAGGCAAAAAACCCAAAACCTAAATAAAACAAACCCAAAGAAATCCATATCAGAAAAACTAAAGACAAAGAAAATCTTAAAATCAGTGAGAGTGAATGTCAATTCATAGAAAAAAGTGATTTCTCTCATTAGAAACCACAGAGGTCAGAAGGAAGTGTTCAATATTTTTCTAGTGCTGAAAGGAGGTAACTGTTTATCCAGAATCCAGAATCCAGTGAAGATATTCTTGAGAGATGAGAAAATCCAGACATTTTTAGAAGGAGGGAAGCTAGAAATTGTTAGCAGAACCACTCTAAAGAAAAATGGAAATAAATATGTAAAAGAAAGACCTGTGGAACATGAGGAAGGAAAGAATGCCGTGATGAAAAATATTGGTAAGAGAGTTTCCTTCTCCTCTTGATAATTCTAATTTATATGTGATAGTTGAAGCAAAAAAAAAAAAAAAAAAATATATATATATATATATATATATATATATATATATATATTTTGGTGGTACTGGTGTTTCTGGAAACCCTTCTCTGGGCTACACTCCCAGACCTATTTTATATTTTTATTTGGAAACAGGGTCTCTTAAGCCAGCGAGGCTGGCTTCAAACCTGTGCAATCCTACTGGCTCCATCTCCCAAGTGAGCGATTACAAGCGTGCACCACCACGCCCAGCTTAAAGCAAAAATTTTAACAGTGTCTGATATGGTTCTAAATATAAGTATAAAAATATTAACAAAGTTGTATTATGAATAGAGAAGGGTAAATGGACCAGAGGAAGGGAGTTATTTCAATATATCATTTAAACAGGTGAAATTATGACATCATTAGACTGATATAGGCTGAGATATTTTCCAATCACTAAAAATTACACAAGGAAATGCAATTTAAGCACTGTAGATAGCTGAGGGATGGTGGTACATGGCTGTAACTCTCATACTTTAGACGCTGAGAGAGGGGGATTTCAGATTTGCAACCAGCCTCAGCAACTTAGTGAGGCCCTCAGCAATTTAGTGAGACCCTGTTTCAAAATAAAAATTAAGGCTGGGAGTGTGACTCAGAGATAGAATACCCCATAGGTTCAATCTTCAGTACAACAAAACAAACCAAACTAACCAAAAAAACTATAGATAATTCAAAATGGAATTCTAAAAAATGTTCAAGTAATTACATAAAGGCAAAAAAGTAAACAAATAGGAATAGAGAGTATAACCAGAAAATAAAATAAAGTCTGCAGATAAATAAAACGGCAGACTTAGGCCCTACAATATTAATAAACAGATTAAATGTGAAGAGTTTAATGCCCTTAAAATTAAGAGGTAAATTGACAGAGTGAATTAAAACAAAACCTAACCTAGCTAAATGCTGTCTATAAGATACTTCGAATATAACAAAATAGGCCCCAAAATACATTATTATGCAAACATTAACAAAAGAAAAATAGAAATGGCTATATAAATGTCAGGCCAAGTAGATTACAGACCAAGAACATCACCAGAGACAGAGAGATTTATTATCTACCAATGAAAGATTAATCCACCACAAAAACATAGCTCTATAAATTGTGTACGGACCAAACAAGAAGTCTGAAAAATATGTGAAGCCAAAACTGAACTGATAAACCTGATGTAAGTCCACAATTATAACCAGATTGCTCAACACCCCTCCTTTAATATTTAACAGGACAAGTAGAAAGAAAATCAGAAAAAGTGTACAGCAACCCAACAATACCACAAACCAGTAGGATATAACTGGTATCTATAAATCCATCCTTCCAGCAACAGCAAAACTGTACAATCTTTTCAAGTGTCCACAGAACATATACCAAGACAGGACATTTATTTTCTGGATCACAAAACCAAACGCAACAAATTTAAAACAATTGACTTCATACCAAGCATGCACCATTATAAGGAAATCAACTTAGAAATAAATAATAGAAAGATGACAGATAAATCTCCAAATACTTGGTAACAAGACAACATACTTATAAATAATCCATAAGCCAATGATGAAGTCATCAGAGAAATGAGAAAAAAGAACACACTGAGGCCAGGGACGGTGGCACACGCCTGTAATCCCAGCACTTGGGAAGCTAAGGCAGGAAGATTGCAGGTTCAAGGACATCCTCAAAATTTTAGAGAGACCTCAGCAACTTAGCAGATCCTGTTTCAAAATAAAAATAAATAATAAATAGCCGGGCGTGGTGGCGCACGCTTGTAATCCCCAGGCTTGGGAGGCGGAGACAGGAGGATCGCGCAGGTTCGAAGCCAGCCGCGCGCGCTGGCTTAGGAGACCCTGTTTCCAAATAAAAATGTAAAAATAGGTCTGGGAGTGTAGCCCGGAGGAGGAAGGGCTTCCAGGAACCCCCGTACCACCAAAAAATAAAAATAAAATAAATAAATAAATAAATAAATAAATAAATAAATAAATAATAAATAGGCTGAGAGTGTAGCTTAGAGGTAGAATGCCTCTGAGTTCAACCTCCAGTTCCCCTCCCCACAAAAAAATTACATTGAACTGAATAAAAATGCGCCACTTCAAGAACACCAAAAAAAAAAAGAGTAAAATAACCCAGAGAAAACATTAAGAAGGGAATTAAAAAAGAAAAGATAACAGTGAAATTGAAAACCTAAAATCAATGAAATAAAAAGCTATTTCTTTAAAAGCAATAATGAAATTTACAAACCTCAATTGAGCCAGATCAAGAAAAAAAAAAGAGAGGACAACATGAAACAGGAGTATCACTACAGATATTTTTAATAAATGGTGACATACATCAACTAAAAAATTAACTGTGACCCAATTCTCGTATTTTACACAAAAATTAATCATAGGCTTAAATGGAAATGTAATACTATAAAACTTTTTAAAATTAAAAAAAACTCCTTGATGACAAGCAGAAACTGAAATAATTGATGTCTTCAAAACCAGCGCTAGAGGCTGGGCGTGGTGGCGCACGCTTGTAATCCCCGCGCTTGGGAGGCGGAGACAGGAGGATCGCACAGGTTCGAAGCCAGCCACTCTCGCTGGCTTAGGAGACCCTTTTTTTTTTTTTTTTTTTTTTTTTTTTTGGTGGTACTGGGGTTCCTGGAAGCCCTTCTACCTCCGGGCTACACTCCCAGACCTCTTTTTACATTTTATATTTGGAAACAGGGTCTCCTGCGCGGGGATTACAAGCGTGCGCCACCACCCCCGGCCAAGGAGACCCTTTTTCTAAATAAAAATATAAAATAGGTCTGGGAGTGTAGCCCAGAGGTAGAAAGGCTTCCGGGAACCCCAGTACCATCAAAAAAAAAAAAAAAAAAAAAACAGCGCTAGAGAAAATACCCAAGGAAATAATAGGTAATACACGCCAGAACCACAGAAACAAGATTTTCCATCCAGCAGACAACTAAGCGAAGAAGAATAAACAATATCTCAAACAGAAATACAATCTTAACATGTTAGGAATTAAAAGTTATCTCTCAGTAATCACACTGAATGTAAATGGCCTCAATTCCCCAATAGGAAGACAAAGTGGCAAAATGGATTAAAAACCAGAATCCATCCATCTGCTGCTTACAAGAAACACACTTTACAAGTAAAGATAGTAACAAATTCAAGGTAAAGGGCTGGAGCAAGGTAATTCATGTTAAGTAGCCATCCTAACAAATGTGAAGTAGTGTTTCACTATAGTTTTTATTTGTATTTCCTTAATGATTAGTTATATTATGATAATGATGAGTGATATTCATGTGTTTATTGGTCATATAAAAATCTTTGGAGACTCATTACCTATTTTAGGCTTTTACCTATTTCTAAATTGTATTGTTTGCTTTTATTGTTGCTAATTTTTAGGATTTCTATTTGGAATATTAATATACCTTCAGATACAGCATTTGGAAATATTTTATCCCATTCTATCAGTAACTTTTAATTCTGTTTGCATTGACTTTGAATGTACAAATTTTTTATCTTTTATGAAGTTTGTTTATTCTTTTGTTGCCTGTGCCTTTGGAATCATATCTAAGAAATCACTGCCAATTTCAATGTTGTGAAGTTTTATGACCCATGTTTTCTTCTAAAAGTTTATAGTCTTAACATTTACATTTAGGTCTTTTATCTATTTTGAGTTAATATTTGTATATGGTGTTAGGTAAGGGTCCAATTTTATGCCTTTTCATGTAATTGTTATTTTTCAACAATATTTAGAGAAAAGATTATTATTTCCTTCACCAAATGTTTTTGGAAAACTTGTCAAAAAAAACTTGACCTTATATGGAAGAATTTATTCTAGGCTTTTTATTTTACTCACTGGTTTATATAGCTGCCTTTATAGCAGTACTACACTGTTTCAATTATTGTTGCTTTATAAGGTTTGAAATCAGAAATTGTACATCTTCTAGCTGTGTTCTTTTTTGAGATTGAATTGGGTGTTTAGAGTTCATATTTCATGTTAGGATAGATTTTTTCTGAAAATGAATAAATAAGTAAATGTATAAAAAATAAAATAAAGTTTAAAAAAAGTTGTCATTGAACACCAAAAATATTAATGCAATCACTTTGGAAAACAGTATGGAAGATCCTCAGAAGAAGGGAAACAAACTTACCATATGATCCAGCAATACCACCTCTGGGTATCTACCAAAAAGAATGAAAACCAAACTACCAAACTAATGCATGAGCAACCATGTTCATAGCTGCACAATTCACCATTGACAAACTGTGGAACCAGCCAAGATGTCCTTCAGCAGATGAGTGGATTACAAAACTCTGGGATGTGTACACAATGGAATTTGCGCAACCATAAAGGAGAACAAAATTATGGCATTTGCAGTGAAATGTCACAAAAAATAAGAAATCAGATACTTTCCCTAATGTGCAAAAACTAGGGAGAAACGGGTAACAGGAGGAACTCTAGATGAAGAGATCCTATAGAGGAGCAATTAAAGTGACCTATCTGAGGGGATAGGAGGGGGGAAGAGGGATATTCTTTAAAGCAAATGATGTTCTTAAACAAATATATCAAAGTTAATCAGGAAACAAGCATGGGAAGGCGGGGGAGGGGAGGGTTTAGGGATTGGGTAAGTGCTGATTGGGTGATGTGTGCATGTATATCTCAAGGTTTTTTTTTTATCCTATTAAGAAGTATGACTACAATGCACCAATAAAAATTTATTTTTAAAAAAAGCCTTTGATGTATAAGACTAGTCAAATATTCTTAGATTTGACCACAAGAAATCTATACAAGGTTGATAAAAAGGAACTTGACCAAAGTTAAAAATGTTTGTGGAGTGAAAGATATATTAAAAGGATAAAAAGACAAGGTGCACAGTGGGAAAAAATATTTGTAAGCTACATATACGACAAAGACTAGTACTAATATAAAATTTTTAAAAAACTCTTAAAACCCAACAGTAAACAAACAATCCAGTTAGAAAACAAACAAAGAGAACAAGAAGAGTCATTTCACTGAACAGGATATATCAATAGCAAATAAGCACATAAAAAGATGTTCACCATCATTAGTCACTAGGAAAAAAGTCAATTAAAACCACAATGATCGACTATAACCACCTATCAGAATAGCCTAAAGTACAAAAACACAAAACAAACATTGGCAAGCATTCATAGACAGTGTATCACTCACACTTTGCTGGTGGGGATATAAAGTAGTACAGTCATAATGGAAATAATTGGACAGTTTTATTTTAAATAAACAAGTAGTCCCATGTGACCCAGCTACTGCACTTCTGGGCACTTATCCCAGATAAATGAAAATTTATGTTCACACAAAAACCTACATATGAATATTTATGGCAGATTTATTTGCAAGAGTTGAAATACAAGCAACCAAGGTGTCCTTCAAGGAATGGACGGTTTAAGCAGCCACTCTGCACAAAGAAATACTACTTAGGGTACAATGGAAGGAATTAGTGATATAAGCAACCACCGAAACAGACTTCAGCTTCTTCATCCGTCAGTCCTTCATCTGAAGTTATCACTAGTACTCACTTCAAAAGGTAATTTATTAGGTTTCTGCAGCTGTCATAAAGTACAACAGACTGTGCAATTTAAACTACAATTTCTTTTCTATTCTGGAGGTTAGAAGTCAAAAAATCAAAGCTTGTTGGTTTATTCTAAGGAGCCCTTTCTTTGGCTTTAAGTAGCCATTTTCTCTGAATCTTCACCTGATCTTTGTTTTGTGTATGTCTATGTCTCTGTCCTAAACTCTTATTATGAGGACACCAGTCATATGGTTTAGGACCTATTCTCATTTTAGCTCTTTAAATACCTTGTCTCCAAATAGATTACGTTTTAAAACACTAAAGGTTAGGACTTCAACATGTGAATCTTGAGGTAATGACCGCTGATTACATAATACTGTCGTGAGGGTTTAACTTCTCAATATGTGTTAAGGACTTAAGCCTATATACTAGGTGCATACTTAGCATTCACTATCTTATTTTCAGTAATAGCAATAGTATTTGAAATATTAGTAGCATCACTGGTAGGAATAATAGAACTGCTTAAAAGAAAAAGTGAAAGGATCCTCGTGAAAGCAAAGGGGGAGATATGCTAAAAGCTGAAATGAGACTCAAGGAAGTAGGATGTTAATCACACTCTTTCCAGTTACTATGGTTGTGTAGTGCATTATGTCAAAATTTAGTGGCTTAAATCAACAACTTATTTTCTTCATGAATCTTCGGCTTTTGCAGGGATGGCTTACTCATGTAAGTACATGTAGGGACAGTTCAAAGTCTCAGTCATCAGCTATCAACTGGGACTTCAGCTGAACACCTGCATGGAGCGTCCTCACATGGCTTAGACTTCCTTACAACATGGTGACTGGGCTTCTGAAGAAGAGGAAGTGGAAACTTAGTGCCTTCTTGCACGCTTTCTCAAAACCACTACTGTTGCATACTGCTCATGGAGGAATTAATAAGGACTGTCAAGGTTCAAAAGAAGAAACAGATTCCTTTCAATGGAAAATGCCAAGGTCTGGAAGAGCATGTTAGGCTGGAAATACTGCTGCGGTGGACTCTGTGTGTGTGTGTGTGTGTGTGTGTGTGTGTTACTGGGGTTCCTGGAAACCCTTCTACCTCCGGGCTACACTCCCAGACCTATTTTATACTTTTATTTGGAAACAGGGTCTCTTAAGCCAGCAAGGCTGGCTTCAAACCTGTGTGATCCTCCTGTCTCCACCTCCCAATTGCAGGGATTACAAGCATGCGCCACCACGCCCAGCTGCAGTGGACAGTTTTGAAAAATGCAATCTTCCGTTCATTCCTAACTTCCCACAGGAAGATCATACTCCTAGAGTTTTCTTCCAAACACTTCTAGGTTTGTGATTGTTCTGATCAGGATTAGATCCTAATACTGTAGCCAATTCCCATTAATCTGAGGATACAATGGCACAATTGGCAGGACATTTTTCAGAAGGGCTTTATGAAAGAGAATACTCTTCCCCAAAGGAGAAAACTCAGGCACACACAGAAAGGGGATGATTTCACAGATAATCTTTCCTTTCTTTTTATGAATCCAACACAATCATATCTCAGTACTGAGCAGAGAACTCAGGTGGTCGTCTGTAAAAGGAAGGGTAGAATTAGGGAGAGCCACAGTGCCCCTATCAACTCTAATGTTCTTTGAAAACAGGAGGGAAGAAAAAAAGAATGAATTAAGAAACTGTAAAAGCATTATGCTAGATTCATCAGAAAAAAAGCTGAGCCACAGCTTGCCTTCTATTTGAATGCTGTGCATGATTTTCATGATGGCAATAATAATTTACTGACAAAATGCTTTTATTGAGTTGCCTTTACTGAAGAGGCCCTGCATGCTTTCTCACCAGCCTGCTACAATTAAAAGCAGCAGTAAACAGAGCCTTTCTATTTTTGATTGAAAAGCAACAATTAAGCCTGCCCATCCATAAATAGGAGGCAGCTTCACATCTATGGCTTCGACTGCACACATTAAAGACTTTAGCTCTAAATGCCCCCAATTTATTTCTGCAGGACAAGCCGATAAATTGTCAAACTCTGACCTTAAAACTGACAATTTCAGGGAAAATGAAAGTAGGTAAATTATGCATAATTCTAGATAATTACTGGGATGTCTATGAGGCCAGGAAATCAGAATACTCACTAGAAATCTAAATTTACAGGCTTCCCTTTTTTTTTTTTTTCTTTTACCATTATTAAACCATGGTTTGCCTTGGGCAGCTTTCAGGGATAGAACTCCTTTGTCTGAGAGCATGGAAAAGAATTCTGGATTTAAAAATTGGGGTAGGGAAGATGGAAAATACAAAGTTCTTTCTTTCTCATAGTTTAAGTGATTCAGCAAAGAAACTAGAATATGGAAGGTCATCGTCAAATGTTCTTGGATACATTTTTGTTTTAAATGCAAGCCACCCATTCCACCTGCAAGCCATAGATTGACTTTTTTGTATTGATTCAAACTTCTCATTTTCTTAGGGGGGAAAACCAGAGACTGAGGAAGCCACGTGAATTGTCCAAGGTCACAGAAGGTCACAGAGGTTGACTATGGCAGATCTGGGATTCAATTGTTTTTCTGACTGTCCTCCCCTCAGTATCCACTGAATGAAAGATTTGCCCCTTTTTTATTATTTTCAATAAAAGTAATAGAATTATAAGCAGTGAAGTTTCTTTGAGTGCAAAACATATTTCCCAAGGTGAAAAGATCTTTTCCCCTTGAAGATACTGGGTTCCCTCTGCTTCTTTATTTTTCCATCTGAATCAAGAGTTTCAAATTTCCAAAAGCCAAAAAAGCAAGTTTTTAAAATGTGTCTTGAGTTATCACATCTTTTTGAAATGTATGAGTCCTTTTGGGTTTTATAGATGCAGAAATTGGGAGGAATTATCTAGGAGGTAGAGTGATTTCACCCAAGGTCACAAAGTTTATGTGAGTCAGAGCCAAGACTTAAACTCCACTTTCTAGTGCTAAATTCTAAGCTCTACCCATTTTAAAATGTTGGCATACATAGAATAAAGTCCATATTTTCAGAAATGACTCTATTTTTCCAAGCTCTTCAAATAATCATACTGTGGTAGCATATCTGTCACTCATTCATTGACGTTCCTCATACCCCTGTTACATTTTCAATGTGCCTTTTCTTGCTCCCAAGGTATTTTGCATCTAATTTTCCATCTCTATGATTCTTTATGTAGAGTTACCCTTGAGCTACTGGGGAAGCTACTTGGAAACACAAGCGCCCACGATTTTATGTTCTTGCTGTGGCTTGGATATGCAATGTCCCCCAAAGGCCATGCACTACATATCTGGTTGCCAGACTGCAGTGATGCTCTTGGGAGGTGATAAAACCTTTAGGAGGTAGGGCCCAATAGAAGGAGGTGAGGTTCCCGATGGATGTGCCTTCCAAGGAGATAGTAGGTGCCCGGCCTCTGCCTCCCTCCCGTTTTTGCTTCCTGGCCGCCATGAACTGAACTGCTTTGCTTTACCATGTGCCCTATCATGATTTTCTGTCTTGCTACAGGCCCAAAGCCGCAGGGCCAGATGACATGGACTCAACTGGGAACCAAAATAAATCTTTCCTCCTTTTAAGTTAACTTTCCTGGGTATTGTGTCATAGCCATGGAAAGCTGACTAACACATGGCTCTTAAGCATAGCTCTCATCCAGTGATTGACCGGTTTGGAAAAATCAAAGCCCAATTCCTTCACCTTAGAGCTGGGACAAAATTTAAGGTATGATTTGCACCTATAAGTTTCTCTGCAGGACCCAACTGTGGCTGGAACTCTTCTTGCCTTCCTCCTTTCTCCTCCCTGCATTCCATACCCAATTTTTCCTGAGAAGACATCCTGAATAAGCCAAGTCGCACCTGAATTCTCACCCCAAGGTCTTTATCTGGAAACCCTCTCCCAGAATAAGGACCAACATGTCTGTACTAGAATTAGAGAGAGCGTATACAGTAGTTCTTGGGAAAGAACATTTGAGTGGCTAAAGATTCCTACTGCTCTTATCTTTGAGAATCTTCATTTTTATTTAAACACTGGGAATCTGGCATTATGAACGTATTGTCTGCCAAGCAAGAAGGAAGAAAAATATCCTCCTCCAATGGCAGACTTCGGGTCAATAATATTGACTGGCCAACTTCTGTCCTCAAATTGACTCTTTTGAGTCTAATTCTAAATTAATATTGCCCTAATCTAGAGGATTCTTGGTTTCTAGCTTAAAAAAATCATGTACTTTTTCTTCCTATCCCCACCCCATATACACCTTTCTCTTAGGATATGGAGGCTTACTTTCTTCAAATCTGGCTTTGAGTATGCAAAGAGGAAACTTGGAGCTACTGTGTATTAAAATTCAGGACCCTGTGTAGCCATATAAGCAATGTTATGGGCTTTCTAGTTGGTCTGACCATTATTTCAAGCTCTACTTTATACCTTACCACTTGCATTTCTTTGCTTTCTATATCTGCACCTGCAGGTGAGCCTATCTAGACCTATCCAACAGCAGCCACAAGATTACTGCCAATTGTGGCTTAGAATAATATTTTAGAATAACATTTATATAATAGTTCCTATTTCAGCAATGCATGGTGCATGATGCCTTACAGATGAAGAAACTGAGGTTTAGATATGAATATTAATTTGCCCAGATACGCATGACTGATAGGTGACTAGGCTTTGCCACAAACAGACCAAGGATGGAGTGAGTCACACATGAGCTCAGACTCCCTATATATCAAGCAAGCCATCACATTTCCTACCCCTGGATTTCCTGACCCAGGCCCCATCACTGGGCTTGGTTTTGGTTCTCCTCCTGCACCTTCTACTTGTACTCCCCTGGTTAAGACTCTAACACCCATCCTCTTTTCCCTCATTTTCCCTAAGGGCTGAGCTCCTACTCCTCAGTATATGGCTCTAGCTTTACTTATTATCTTCCACGCAGAATACATATCTCTAAGGACTTCCTGATCCAAAGCCCTGCCCACCTGAACCATGGCAACAGAAACCTAAAACTCTCAATGCTGTTTTAGAGCCAAGCAAAGGAAACTTGGGTGCACATAGTTTGTTGGGGGAGGACTCTCAGGAAAAGAATCTAAAAAAGAGAATAGGCAAAATCTGTAGGGGGTGAAAGCCAGGCAAAGATGTGTTCCTGGGTGAAATTTAAACGTAGCATGATGCATGAGAGGCTCTAGTGGCATAAATTGCCATGTTGTCAATGGACTCTACTTCAAGGTAAGAAAGCTAGCCTTTTGCATTCCTTTATCAGTAATATATACCTGTAGGCTTTTCTGGATCCGAGTGTGAAGAATGCAACCTTCCATGTGTCTACATAGGGCAGTTCTTGGGGAAGGGGCCTCTGTGAGCAAACACAGCAGCCAAGGGCCTACTCGCCCCACAGCATCTATTAAGTGTGTTAGCCTTGGGCACAGACAGAGGAGCTTCTGAAATCAGACTCCTATTCTCGCCCCACCTCCCTGTTCCTGCCCCCCCCACCATCCTTTTGGCATGGTCCCCATACAAGCTGCCCGTCCATAGGCTACTGGATTTTAGTACCTGCACAGAGTCAACTACATTGGCGCCTGAAATTTTATTACTGTTCTAAATCTTTGTTGACAGTTACTAAGACTCCCCAGGTGGCAGAACAAAAGTCAACAAGGAAATAAAACTCCACCAGCTGGTGTATTCTTTGGGGATAGAACTGATACACAGGTAACAGCTGGGTGTGTGCCCACAAACCTCAACATACTGCTGGCCTTAAGGCTAACCTGGGGTTGCATATTTTAATCCCCCGTTCCAAGCCTGTATGTGTATATGCACTCCACCTCTTCCAGTTCCTTTGCACCATACCAGGCTCAGAAAGCTTTGAAACTGTTCCATTGCCTCTGAAAACCCACAGGGCTGGCCTTTGATCCATCTGATCACATCTACCTCCAGCAATGTCAACAAAATCCGTAGCCCTGTATTCCATTGTTCCCTTATTCTAAAACTTAACCCAATCCTGATTGCTTTCTATTGTATGAATTTGACTCTTTGAGGCTGCACTGAAAAACTCTAACCCATCTTATCCAGGACTAAAGAAATTAGAGATTTTAAGGATACAATGCAAAGGATCCAAGAAAAATACGCTGCCCGTGGCCAGTCCTGCTTCATCCTTCCTGGTTTGAGTTCCAGGACCATGTGCATGTGACCCACAGGTTAGAAACCCCATGAAGGCCGCAATAAGCTTGGGCACTGGAGCCTGTGTTTGAAACCCAGTTGCAAGACAGAGCTGGGGATCCTGAGGCAAGTGACTTAAATTCTTCATGCACTAAAATTTCTTTCTGTCAAATAATAGTACCTACTCCAGAATTGCCGTGAGTGTGACAAAAAGCAATCTGTGTGATTTAAGTAGCCCAATTATATAAAAACTCATTTCTAATTCATACACAGTCCAATGTAGTATCTTCTATCTGATAAGACCCAAATTCCTTTATTATTTCTAACTCCCCATCCTAGTTCATTAAAAATCATTAAAATTCATTAAATCACCTTAATTCATTAAAATTCATTAAAAATCTGTTTATTTAGCAGGTATATGGGGGAAAGAAAATGAAAAATAGTTCATGGGAAGTTTCATGGGCTAGATCCCACTGAACATAATAGACACATTGCTACAACCTATTGCAAAAAAATCTGGAAAATTTAGTCTAAGAAGATGGGGAGCCGGGCGTGGTGGTGCATGCTTGTAGTCCCCTCGCTTGGGAGGCGGAGTCAGGAGGATCCCGCAGATTTGAAGCCATCCTTGCCGGCTTAAGAAACTCTGTTTCTAAATAAAAAATATAAAAAATAGGTCTGGGAGTATAGCCTGGAGGTAGAAGGGTTCTATCCCCAGTACCAAAAAAAAAAAAAAAAAAAAAAGATGGGGAAACAGATTTGGTGAGCCACTTTAATCTCAGCCAAACCAACATTCCTCTCTAAGTTTGGCTGAGAGGACTACAAGTTTACCAGAGTCCAATAACAGGCCATGTACTCTCTATAGACAGAGAAGTAGACAAGAGTTGAAAGCACTGCAGGAGGAAAGAAGAAATCATGAGAGGCAGATCTATGATTCTAAAGGTCAGTGGTATTTCTTATTGAAATTTTATTCATGCTACTAAAGATATACTCCATGAGAAGATCAAGGAAAACCTTTCTATTTCTATTATGTCCATGCAGAACAGGAGTCTACTGAAGTTCCTAAACTAGGCCATGTAGACCAGCTGAAGGTAGGAGTGGAGGGTGTGGAGCACCCACTCCTAAAAGGTAGAAAACAATTCATGCTCAACATCCACAGCACTGGAGGATAGACTGGAGTGTCAGAGAGGAGGGTGAGGAGATGACAGAATGTGTATTGGAAAACAGTGTCAAATCTATCCTTTGGCCACAGAGTTCCAGAAAAGAAGAGAAATCTGAAAGCATTTCAAACTCAGAGTGCAGTAAGCAGGCCTGACTCTTACCAATCATGTAAGGATACACACAATTTCCTCCCGTAGTAGTCAACAGTGAGATCTTGGCTTCAGAGTTCAGGTAAAGGGGTAAATTAGGTGTTATTGGTATTTATGCTTGATATGGAATCTTAGAGACCATGAAACACTTGGGAACTTAGGGTTATTCTCACCTGCTTATTGCAAAACAGAAAATAGTGGATAGTCTCTCTCTCTCTCTCTCTCTCTCTCTCTCTCTCTCTCTCTCTCTCTCTCTCTCTCTCCCTTCCTCCCTCCCTCCCTCCCTTCCTCCCTCCCTCTCTCTCTTTCTCTCCCCCCTCCCCCCTGTGTGTGTGTCTGTGTGTGTGTGTGCGTGTGTGCATATGTAATTTAACCCCACTTGGACACATTGTGGTTAAAATTTATAAAAAGGTCTACGCTTCCAGTAGATTCCCAGGACAGCAGCTTGAACCAATAAAGAAGCAGTCACCCTCCCCTTTCACCTTACAGAAAGAAGCCACTTGTCCCTTGCTTCTGAAAACTGGTGGACTTCAAAGTTGAACTTATCAGAGCCTTCCTACTTCTGGGCCTCCACATTTTGTCCTGGTAGCCAATGAGACTCACCAATTGGCTCAGCTTTCCTCACATCTGAAGGGCCAATCCTTTCCTATGTAGAAAGAATTTACTAAGCGTTCATGATATCAGTGTTTTTTCAGTATTCTGGCTCAGAGCTGTACATAATCCTGTTTAAATAGCTGGGTCATTTCTTTCCAGGCACAGCCCACTACTAGATGGATCAGCATAGCTGGTAAGTGCATATGACATGCACTTTGAACCTCTCTGCTTTGGCTTGCCCTACCGGATTCCTTGCGTCATCCAATACTGTTCTCTCGACCTGAAACCTCTTCCTTACTCTTGCACACTGTCTGGATCTGGTTCAGCTCCTCAGACAACCCACTTGTGATTAACCTAGCTAGAACACTATCAGCTTCTGTCATTCTCCTCCAGCTTACTCTGATTCTATTCCAATCCATAGCATTTACCACACCCTGCAATGGTAGAATTTATTCATTTTCGCTTACCTATTACAGATTTCTCCAATATAAATGCAAAATTAATAAGGCACTTGTGAGAGTGAGGCAAGAGGATCACAAGTTCAAGGCCAGCCTGGGTAACTTAGCAAGACTCTGATTCAGAATAAAATTTAAAAGGGAAGGGATATAGCTTACTGGTAGAGTGTTTGCCTAGCATGTTCAAGGACCTGGGTTCAATACATACTAATAAAAAATCATAAGGAAGTAATTTTGTCTTATTTGCCATAGTAACCAAAGGACCTGTGGGGAACTTTAAAGTGTTTGTTAATTTAATCTATACTGTATTCTTTCTACCCACTGATTTTTTTTTTTTTCAGCAACAGCATCTTGGTCCTTAGCCTTCAGTATTAGCCCCAAGTTAATAAGTCCATTCCAGCTCCATCTTAGAAAAAAATTATCCATGAACTTTGAAAAAATATTTGTGATTTTGTATCTTAGGGAAATTTAATTAATAGACCCAGGCTTCCTGTAACATTAATTATCATACAACCAACTTTGTACTTCTTCTAGCAAGTATGTATAGGAAGAAAGGAAGGATCAACATTCCATTGAACTCTAGTTCAATACGAACTGCTCATAAGACTTCCTCTTGTTCTCCCTTTTGTCTTCATGGTAGAAATGAATAATGTATGGCTCTCCCTCCCACTGTGAATCTTCCAGAAAGCCATGGTGCTGCACTGTAAGTTTCAAACATCGAAATTGTGACTCGATTTTTCATTTCTGTGAACCAAGTACCACAGCCCATTGCCTGTGTTTGACACCCCATAAATGTACATTGAGTACTCATTGGAGGAACCTAGTGACCAGAAGGTATAAATAGCTAATGGTTAACTGGACAGAGTCTTAAGCCATTAGAAGGAGTCTCAGGTGTTAGTACTACCAGGATCACTAGAAAGAGAATAGATTCCATGGGTCCGAATGTTTAGCACACTAAGGAGTAGCAGTCTGGGGATCAATTTATATAATTTTTTCCTGATGATTATTTTAGCAAAACCTACCTTCTCCTAACAAGCCATTTCTACAATATGGAATTTCATTCTTTTGTCGATTGCACACTGCCCAATAGTCAATCAAATGGGTTAAATCTGGGCTTAGTGTCAGCAATTAAAATGAAGACACTAGCCGGGCGTGGTGGCACAGGCTTGTAATCCCCGTGCTTGGGAGGCTGAGACAGGAGGATCACACAGGTTCGAAGCCAGCCTCAGCTACTTAGTGAGGCTCTCAGAAACTTACTGAGACCCTGTTTCCAAATAAAAATATAAAATTGGTCTGGGAGTATAACCCGGAGGTAGAAAGCCTCTGGGTTTCACCCCCAGTACCACCAAAAATATATATAAAAAATAAAATAAAATGAAATAAAATAAAATGAAGATACTATTTTCACCTTTGAGCAATACTTTTACTTATGTTATCTCCTTTCTTAAATACCCTTACAAGTGTGTGAGAAGTATAATTTCATAATCCACTTCTTCTGGAAGGCTACTAAGATACATTTCATCTTGCTTTCTCTCTGTCTTCTGATTTTGGTCACATGCTTGTTAATAACCACAGGGAATGGGTATTTGCAGAAAGCAGAGTACTGAGCTTTTATACTATTAGATGTGTGTGTGTGTGTGTGTGTGTGTGTGTGTGTGTGTGTGTATATATATATATATATATATATATATATATATATATATATATATTCACACTGCCTATGAGCTCATGCTAAAGTTTGCAATTAGCACTGGAACTCACCTTGAAAATAACATTATCTTTTTACTGAAAATGTTCAAACTCCAGGTAATAACATCAGATGGTATCATAGTCTCTTCAGGGTGCCTCACTGCTGTTGACAAAAACATGTTAAAGAGAACATTTTTTTATTTTTTATTTTTTGTTGTATTCTATTGCAAGAGCCTATACTGCACCACAGCAAGGTATTGCAATATTTTCACAAGTATTAAAAGTTATCAGAGCTAAGCCAGGCATGGTGGTGCATGCTTGTAATCCCAGCATTTGGGAGACTGAGACAGGAGGATCGAGGTTCAAGGACAGCCTCAGCTACTTAGTGAGGCTTTTTGCAACTCAGTGAGATCCTGTTTGAAAATAAAGAATAGAAAATAGAGCTGGGGTGTAGCTCCATGGTAGAATGCTCCTGGGTTTCATCCCTGGTACCACAAAAAAAGTGACCAGAGCTATTCAAAATAGGTCAATGTCCCCAGACAGAAACGATTGAATTTTTATGTGATGTCTAAGCCTCTTTTACAGCCTATGATCATTTAAGAAACCACCTATGTCCTGATAATCTCATATTCTGAATACTCATTTTCATCAAAAGCAGGACTGAATCAGATCAGCATGACCAAGGATAAGCTCTAAAATGTGATTTCAAGTGGAGGAGTGTGACATGGTCTGTAAGAGAACTGGAAGGTGCACATTGTTTAGTAGGCTGACCCAAAGCCATCCTCAGAACATACGATGATTGTAAAGAACTACATATTCTCTGACACTCATTCCACTTTGATTTGCGTGGGCTTTGTTATTGCCAGTACCAATAGAGTGCAGCAGAAGTGACCCTGTGTGATTTCTAAATCCAGGTCTCAGTAAGTTCACGCAGCCTTCTCTCTGTTTTCCTGGAACATTCACTCTTAGAGTCCTTGGATGCCATGTAAGAAGCTTGACTACTCCAAAAGCACCCTGCAGGAGATACTATGTGGAGAGAAAGAGCGAGCAAGAGTAAGAGAAAGAAAGAGATAAGAAATATCTAGATATTTTATTCCTAGCCGTTTGAGTCTTTCCAGACCAGGAATTATACATGTAAGTGATGAAGCATTCCTAGCTACTATACAGCTTTATGTACAGAGAGCTTCAAGTCAGGAATGACTGGAGGAGTCTAGTAGACCTCATAACTATGAGAGGTATTAATAAATTGTAATTTTTAAGCTACTAGGTTTTGAGAGTGTTTGCTCCACTATAATTCATAACAGGGGTCCATTTCCCCACAGTATAATGTAGAACTCAACCCAGATGATTCTCTTTCTCACTAATGGATATGTGTCTATGATAGACAACACTGCTGAGGGTACATAGATATAAGGCAATGCTCTACAGGGCAGGAGGGTTAGAGTATGTCTGCATGTTGTGACCTGAAGAAGACTCAGTATAACTTTATTCAATTGCCTGACCATGGCCGCTACCATAGTCATCACTTTGATAGGATTTGCAACCTTGGAAACTTCCTGAATATTAGAGATCTCTGCATCCAGTAGGTTTCAAATGTAACAAGTCTAGAAGATATACCTTATTCCTTGTAACAGGTCTTAGGAGCAGAGTTTTTTCAGGTCTAGAATATGTGACCAAAGTTGGCTATTAGTGCAACATATTCCTCTGGCCACTGTGATTGGTATAGGCCTCAGTATGAGGTCCATGCCAGGCCAATCAAAGTGAATAACAAGATATTTGTAGAAATGATAGGGTAAAGAGGGCTCACTACCTGTTACTACATTGTAATCTAAAAGGATTGCCTTAAAACCTACTGAAACTGACTTGTGATGGAGAGGAAGCAGATCAAAAGATCCTGGGTATATTAGTCAGCTTTCCATCACTGTTGCAAAATACCTGAGAAATTCAACTTACAGTGAAAAAAATTATTTTGGCTCACAGTTTTAGAGGTTTCAGTTCATGTCAGCTGACTCAGTTGTTTCTTTGGTGAGGCTGTGCATCATGGTGGGGAAGGCGTGGAAGAACAAAGATGCTCACCTTATGATGGCTGGGAAGGAGGAGAGAGAAAAGAGAGAAGAAGAAGAAGAAGAAGAAGAAGAAGAAGAAGAAGAAGAAGAAGAAGAAGAAGAAGAAGGAGGAGGAGGAGGAGGAGGAGGAGGAGGAGGAGGAGGAGGAGGAGGAGGAGGAGGAGGAGGAAGACAACCAGAGATAATAAATAAATAAATGATAACCAAGGGCATGTTCCCAAGGGCCCACTCCCTTGGACTAGGTCCCACCTCCTATAGTTTCTACCACCTCCCAGAGTCAATAGTCCCTCTGGCTATAAATCCATCAATAGACTAATCCATTGAAAAGATTAAAGCCCTTGTGATCAATAACTTCCCCAAATCCAACCTCTGAACATTCTTGTACTGGGACACATGGGCCTTTGGGAGACACTTTAGATATAAACCATAACATTAGGAATGGAGTAGAAAGAGTAGAAATAGAGCTGAGAGGAGACAGGAAAAAAATGTATCCTAATGACTCTGAACTCAGTATCCAGATATTGTTGAAGCTGGATCTTCCCTAAACTATATCATAATGCAAACTCACACATTTGTTTATTTTTGTTGACATAAGTAAAATTTTAAGAAATCAATGGGTACATATATGCTTAGTTTCTCTTGAAGTTTATGCTTGAGAAATTGTTTCTCTGCCAAAAACATGTTCAGAAATTGCTGATCTTAGTCCCATCGATCGAGTCCTTTCTCTTTTGCTAAAGGAAATAGTACAGCCAGAATTAGAAGCCTGGTCACCTGACATAGTCCCTTATGATGATGATATTAATGTTTACTGAGTACTAATCCTGGGCAAGACACTGTTCTAAGTGTTATGAATATATTGGCTCATTTAGTCATCTGTATAACATTATAGGATGTTCTATTATTATCCCCACATACAATTAATACAACTGAAGTACAGAGGATAAACAGCATCCCTCTGCTCACACAGTAGGCAGTAGAGCTAGCAGTGAACCCAGCTGTTCTTTCATCCATATCCAGCCTTTCGGTTCAGGGTTCTGTTGTTTCACATTTTTAAAGCCTGCAAAGCCAGGCATGGTGGAGTATGTTTGTAATCCCAGCACTTGGGAGGCTGAGACAGGAGGACCGCACAAGTTCAAAGCCAGCCTCAGCTACTTAGTGAGGCTCTCAGCAACTTAGTGAGACCCTGTTTCCAAATAAAGTATAAAACAGGTTTGGGAGTATAGCCCAGAGGTAAAAAAAAAAAAAAGCCCCTGGGCTCCACCCCCAGCACCACACACACAAAAAAAAACCTGCAAACTTGGAAGGCCTCATGAAATATAAGTGGGAGAATTTCCACCACTGTGGATTTGCCTCCATCTTCTATGCTCATTGCAGTCAAAATGTATAGGACTTACGCATGTCTGCCTAAGTCCAACATCTTTATTAGTGGTGAGAGAATCCAGAGATCAAAAGGAATAAATATTTTATAATTTAAGTTGTTAGCTTGCTTCTGCTTCAAAAAATTTCATGCTTAAAAATATGGCACGGTGCTTTAATCTTCAAAAGAAAAAGAATAAAAATGTAGCCGACTCCAGCTTCCCGTTTCACATGGGTCAAGGAAGATACACTTCCAGTAGGTATGAGTTCTTCTTGCCCACCCCTTAGATGTCCAAGTGGCCCACGAAGTCGTATGCAGCACAGAATCAGGGTTGGGACAGATTTCCTATGCAATTTGGTCGCCCTGCATGTTCATTGTTCATATTTGTGTAGTCCCTAGAAAGATAGTGGCTCTGATAGTTTCCCTCCAGAGACTACACATTTTTGTCCATCTTGGGTATATCCCAATTGCTCTGGACATTTTCCCAGAGCTGGTGTTGAGCTTCTGCTCATGAGTCTTACATGCTCCTATCCTAAAAAGTTGCTAGGGCACAAGATTTTGAGCCTCCATCTCTCTCTTAGTGTCAATCAATCTCTACCTCTCACCCCTTGCTATTTCCACCATGCCTTCTTTGTGGTGAAGAACACACACCCTACTGTTCCACTCCATTCTTTGCAACACTTTGCATATTGCATGGGTTTCTGCCTCAATTAAAGTGGGCTTTTAAAAGACTTATGGAGCTTTTAAACATTCAAGCATCATTTATTTTAATAGCCCCTTAAATACCTTTTGAAAAATCTCTTAGGAGTCCAGTCAATTTAGGGGATAGTTAGTGTGTATTTTAATTGACCATTCACTTTCAAAGGATATTATAACCCTCTTCAACAGCTCAATGACAACTTAAGGAGAATGAGACCCTGATTGAAACCATTAGGAACTTTGTAACAGGACTCTGATATAGTCAAAGAAAACAGCCCAGAAATATGTAAATTCTGCCTTATTTTACTTTTAAGAAAAATGTTCAAACTACAAAACTAAAAAGGAAATTGCCACAAATCTTGAAATAATTTACTAAACTGAGTAATGAAATTACTTTAACTCCTGAGAACACCTTCTCCTTCAGTCCCATTTTATTTACTCCCTTGTGGGATCTGTGAACACAAGTGGGAATACTCCAACTATGCCTGAGAAAGTATTTAGAAAACAGGTTGAGGGTTTGCAAACCACCCTGGAAAGCAGTTAGTGGAATGACAAGTCAGAATGAAGAAATAAGAAGAAACCTATTTAGTGACAGATACTGTACAAAGGTTTCCTCATAAATCCTTACATTGTTTCCTCCTGCAGCTGTAAGAAGGGGTAAGCACATTGCAGCTGAGATTAGAATGCAGAAGAAGCTATGAAACTTGCCAGGCATGGTGACACACACCTGTAAGCCCAGTACTTGGGAGACTGAGACAGGATAGGAGGTTTGAGGCCAGTCTCAGCAGCTTCGTCAGGCCCTTTGCAACTTAGTGAGACTCTATTTCAATACAAAAAATTAAAACAGCTGAGGGTGTAGCTCAGAGGTAGTGCAGAAAAACAAGGGCCCAGTGATAAAAAAAAGACAATTTATTTTTTGTATGTATGTATGTATGTATGTATGTATGTATGTATTGCGGGTCTGGGGATGGAACCCAGGGGCATTTAACCTCTGAGCTACACCTCCTGCCCTATTTGTTTTTATTCTTTATTTTGAAACAGGGTCTCACTAAGTTGCAGAGGGCCTCACTAAGTAGCTGAGGCTGGCTTTGAAACCATACGATCCTCCAGTCTCAGCCTCCCAAACGCTGGGATTACAAGCATGCACCATCGCGCCTGGATTAAAAAGGTAATTTTAAAAAAGAGGTCATTGGCTATGACAGAGTCCAGAGGAGAAAATGAATAGGCAAAGGATGCCATAAATGGTTCTATGGAGTTTAAGATTTATGCAGGCAATGAAGAAATGCTCTGGTGGCCTTTAATCAGAATAATGTCTAAAGCAGATCATTGTTTTACAAGAATAATTCTAGCTGCAGTGCAAAAAGTGAATAATAGTGTTCAAAACTGCAGAGAAGAGGATGTTCAACAGGCTGCTGGATTTATTCCTCCTTTAAATTCAGATTAGGCCAGAGCCAGTGCCAAGCACCCTTTGTCCTCCCCCCAGAGAAAAGAAAGAGGACGGGTCTCCATGGCCTAGAGGAGGAAGCCTTCCCCGCTGCCAGCCCCTTGCTGCTGCGCACCAGTGCCCTGTGCCCTGCTTGGCTGCTGGGCACACCTCCCTCCAGCCTTAGCTGCACGCAGGCTCTAGATGCAGAAGGACCTCGCCAAACCTCTTCCCAGACACTTGCCTCCCTGCCTCTGGGACACAATTGCCCATCTTCCCAGGGACTCAGCCTGCATCACAGGGGCTGGTATTTGACATCTACAAAAATCTTTGCCCTGTGCAGTAGAAACATCTAACCCTTATGAGGTAACACCTGGATCATTAGACCAAAGTAAGACTTCTATAGATACTCAGTAAATAATGATTTAATAGAAATAAAGCTTAATGAAAAAGGATATAGTTCTACTATCAATAGTCAGTTGGCGACTAGAGAAATAGTCACAATTTTTTATCAAAATGATTATCATAATTACACTACTTATCATGAGCCATTACATATGTGTAAATCAAAAGTATATCATAAAACTTTAACTGTCCCAAACTGTAATATTGGACAGACAATATCAAGGGTTGGTAAAGGTAGACAACTGGAACTCTTATACATTGCTTTGAGATTATAAAGTGATATAGCCAATTCTGAAAAAGTCTGTCGGTTCTTTCAAAGTTAGAGCTGCTGTTTGATTTTCCATGTCTAGATACATAACCAAGAAAAATGAAAACACATTTACCCAAACACTTGCATATGGATGCTAATAGCATTATTCATTATTAATTATCATCAAAAATTGGAAACCAACCTGACTATCCAACTGATTAATGAATGAACAAAATGCTGTATATTCCTTACAATAGATTATTTATCCATAAAAAGGAATTAACTACTAATATATTAAAAAAAACAAGCATAACCCTTGAAAATACTTTGCTAAGTGAAAGAAGCTCATCACTAAAAACCAAATATTGGCCGGGCGTGGTGGCGCACGCTTGTAATCCCCGCACTTGGGAGGCAGAGACAGGAGGATCGCGCAGGTTCGAAGCCAGCCGTGTGCACTGGCTTAGGAGACCCTGTTTCCAAATAAAAATGTAAAAATAGGTCTTGGAGTGTATCCCGGAGGTAGAAGGGCTTCCAGGAGCCCCAGTACCACCAAATAAATAAATAAATAAATAAATACCAAATATTGTTTAATGTTATTTATATGTAACATCCAAGATAGCCAACTCCACAGAGACAAACAATAAAATAGTGTTTACTAGGCAGTGGGATGGGGTGGGAAAGAGAATGGCCAAAGAGTGACTGCCAATGAGCATGGAGGTTGATGGGAGTGATGAAAATGCTTTGAAATTAGACAGCAGTAATGATCACAAATGCTAATGATGCACCACACATTATCAAATGGACATTTTAATTTAGCATGTATTTTATATTGTATTAGTTACATCTTAATAAAGTTGTTTCAAAAGCTCTATATATATTACATAGTATATATCATATACACATGTAAATACATTGTGTTTATTATAGTATATTTAACTTCCTATCAGTATAATAAAATGCCAGACAAATTAACTTATAGAGATAAAAGGTTTATTCTGGCTCACAGTTTTGGAGCTTCTGATCCATGAACGGCTGGTTCCATTGTTTTCAGTTTGTATTAAGATAGCACATCACTGCAGGATCACATAGCAGAGCAAAACTGCTCACATCCCAAGCCAGGGAGCAGAGTGCACATCTCCAACAAGACCTAGACACTGCCTCCTAATGGTCCCACCACCTACCAATAGCACCACCCTGAGGACCAAGCCTTGAACACACGGAGCTACAGAGAACACTTATCCAAACCACAGCATTTGTGTAATATATATCTCCCATGTATTATGTGCTAATTGTTTATTATATGATATATATATATATATATATACATTTTATAAAGGCATGACATATAGCATATGATTATAATAAATAATTGAATACATTGTGAATGCAAATGACCCCCATACCTCTCCTGGCCCAGGGTAAAAGCTCAGATCACCCAAATTAAATTGACATCCAGAAGACTTCCTTCTTGTACAAATATGCTGTCTCTACTTCTTTCACAG